>NW_027254347.1:387500-534656 GCF_044704955.1 Pristiophorus japonicus
TGCCCTTCCGACAGTGCGGCACTCCCTCAGTACTGCCCCTCCGACAGTGCAGCGCTCCCTCAGTACTGCCCCTCCGACAGTGCGGCACTCCCTCAGTACTGCCCCTCCAACAGTGCAGCGCTCCCTCAGTACTGCCCCTCCGACAGTGTGCCTCTCCCTCAGTACTGCCCCTCTGACAGTGCGGCACTCCCTCAGTACTGCCCCTCCGACAGTGCAGCGCTCCCTCAGTACTGCCCATCCGACAGTGCGGCTCTCCCTCAATACTGTCCCCCCGACAGTGCAGCGCTCCCTCAGTACTGCCCCTCCGACAGTGCGGCGCTCCCTCAGCACTGCCCCTCCGACAGTGCGGCTCTCCCTCAGTACTGCCCCTCCGACAGTGCGGCGCTCCCTCAGTACTGCCCCTCCGACAGTGCGGCGCTCCCTCAGTACTGCCCCTCCGACAGCGCATACTGTATGTGTACAAGAGCTGACACTGAGACTCACGGATGGGCCATGCAGTCCCAGGCGGGAGTAGGGTGCCTCCTTGGTTCTGTAGGCCCCAGGCTTCCAGTTGCCAGGGGCAACCAGTGAATCCACAGTGGAATAAAGTCATAAAGGCTGTGTATAGTGGGGTTGGTGATCGCGGGATTATGATCCCAAAATGTTCTTTCCTTGTTGGAACAGGGACACAGTGATAGGAAACATCTTGTGTGCAGAGAATTAGAACACTCATTTCCTGAGCAAGACAGCAGTAAACATAGTGAGGAAGCGGTGTTTATATTGTTCCTTGACCCTCAGCAACAGAACCCAAACTTTAAACAAACAGGCTCTAAAATCCTCTCGAAATATCAGCTCAAATCATCATCCTTTGATGTGATTCCCAAACTGAGCATAACATGGAGTAACACTTATCAAACTATCACGAGAGGGTCCTGGATGTCCTCGGACACAAATCACTCAAAGTTAACGTGCAGGTACAGCAAGTAATTTAGAAAGCAAATGGGATGTTGACCTTTGGAGGTCGTGGGTTCAAGTCCCACTCAACAGATTTCAGCACATAATCCAGGCCAACACTCCCAGTGTAGTACTGAGGGAGCGCCGCATTGCGCTGTCGGAGGGGCAGTAATGAGGGAGCGCAGTACTGCGCTGTCGGAGGGGCAGTACTGAGGGAGCGCAGTACTGCGCTGTCGGAGGGGCAGTACTGAGGGAGCGCCGCACTGCGCTGTCGGAGGGGCAGTACTGAGGGAGCGCCGCACTGTCGGAGGGGCAGTACTGAGGGTGCGCTGCAATGTCAGAGGGGCAATACTGAGGGAGCGCCGCACTGTCGGAGGGGCAGTACTGAGGGTGCGCTGCAATGTCAGAGGGGCAATACTGAGGGAGCGCCGCACTGTCGGAGGGGCAGTACTGAGGGTGCGCTGCAATGTCAGAGGGGCAGTACTGAGGGAGCACCGCACTGTCGGAGGGGCAGTGCTGAGGAAGCTCCGCACTGTTGGAGGGGCAGTACTGAGGGGCTGAATGGCCTCCTCCTGGTGCTATGTAACAGGCTCGAGGGGCTGAATGGTAGGGGTCCAATGGAAAGTTCAGGACTGAGATGGAGAGATTTTTGTTGGGCAGGGTATCGAGGGACACGGAACCAAGGCGGGCGGATGAAACACAGAAAATAGGAGCAGGAGTCGGCCATTCGGCCCCTCGAGCCTGCTCCGCCATTCAATATGATCATGGCTGATCTTCTATCTCAACACCATATTCCCACTTTCTCCCCATACCCCTTGATACCTTTTGTGTCTAGAAATCTATCTATCTCCCTCTTAAATATATTCAGTGACTTGGCCTCCACAGCCTTCTGTGGTCGAGAATTCCACAGGTTCACCTCCCTCTGAGTGAAAACATTTCTCCTCATCTCGCTCCTAAATTTCCTACCCCGTATCCTGAGACTGTGACCCCTTGTTCTAGACTTCCCAGCCCCGGGGGAAACATCCTCCCCGCATCCAGTCTGTCCAACCCCGTCAGAATTTTATACGTTACAATGAGATCCCCTCTCATTCTTCTAAACTCCAGTGAATACAGGCCCAGTCCACCCAATCTCTCCTCATACCACAGTCCTGCCATCCCAGGAATCAGTCTGGTGAACATTCGCTGCACTCCCTCAATAGCAAGAACCTCCTTCCTCAGATTAGGAGACCAAAACTGAACACAATATTCCAGGTGAGGCCTCACCAAGGCCCTGTACAACTGCAGTAAGACCTCCCTGCTCCTATACTCAAATCCTCTCGCTATGAAGGCCAACATACCATTTGCCTTCTTCACCGCCTGCTGTACCTGCATGCCAACTTTCAACGACTGATGTACCATGACACCCAGGTCTCGTTGCACCTCCCCTTTTCCTAATCTGCCGCCATTCAGATAATATTCTGTCTTTGTGTTTTTGCCCCCAAAGTGGATAACCTCACATTTATTCACATTATACTGCATCTGCCATGCATTTGCCCACTCACCTAACCTGTCCAAGTCACCCTGCAGCTTCTTAGCATCCTCCTCACTGCTCACACTGCCACTCAGTTTAGTGTCATCTGCAAACCTGGAGATATTACACTCAATTCCTTCATCTAAATCATTAATATATATTGTAAAGAGCTGAGGTCCCAGCACTGAGCCCTGCGGCATCCCACTAGTCACTGCCTGCCATTCTGAAAAGGACCCGTTTATCCCAACTCTCTGCTTCCTGTCTGCCAACCAGTTCTCTATCCACGTCAATACATTATCCCCAATACCATGTGCTTTGATTTTGTACACCAATCTCTTGTGTGGGACCTTGTCAAAAGCCTTTTGAAAGTCTAAATACACCACATCCACTGGTTCTCCCTTGTCCACTCTACTAGTTACATCCTCAAAAAATTCTAGAAGATTTGTCAAGCATGATTTCCCTTTCATAAATCCATGCTGACTTGGGCCGGTCCTGTCACTGCTTTCCAAATGCATTGCTATTTCATCTTTAATAATTGATTCCAACATTTACCCCACTACTGATGTCAGGCTAACCGGTCTATAATTACCCGTTTTCTCTCTCCCTCCCTTTTTAAAAAGTGGTGTTACATTAGCTACCCGCCAGTCCATAGGAACTGATGCAGAGTCGATAGACTGTTGGAAAATGATCACCAATGCATCTACTATTTCTATGGCCATTTCCTTAAGTACTCTGGGATGCAGACTATCAGGTCCTGGGGATTTATCAGCCTTCAATCCCATCAATTTCCCTAACACAATTTTCCGCCCGATAAGGATATCCTTCAATTCCTCCTTCTCGCTAGACCCTCAGTCCCCTAGTACTTCCGAAGGTTATTTGTGTCTCCCTTCATGAAGACAGAACCAAAGTATTTGTTCAACTGGTCTGCCATTTCTTTGTCCCCATTATAAATTCACCTGAATCTGACTGCAAGGGTCCTATGTGTGTCTTCACTAATCTTTTTCTCTTCACATATCTATAGAAGCTTTTGCAGTTAGTTTTTATGTTCCCGGCAAGCTTCCCCTCTTACTCTATTTTCTCCCTCCTAATTAAAACCTTTATCCTCCTCTGCTGTATTACAAAATTCTCCCAGTCCTCAGGTTTGCTGCTTTTTCTGGCCAATTTTTATTCCTCTTCCTTGGATTTAACGCTATCCTTAATTTCCCTTGTTAGCCACGGTTCAGTCACCTTCCCCGTTTTATTTTTGCTCCAGACAGGGATGTACAATCGTTGAAGTTCATCCATGTGATCTTGAAATGTTTGCCATTGCCTATCCACCGTCAATCCTTTAAGTATCATTCGCCAGTCTATTCTAGCCAATTCACGCCTCATACCATCGAAGTTACCTTTCCTTAAGTTCAGGACCCTAGTTTCTGAATTAACTGTGTCACTCTCCATCTTAATAAAGAATTCTACCATATTATGGTCACTCTTCTCCAAGGGGCCTTGCACAACAAAATTGCTAATTAGTCATTTCTCATTACACATCCCCCAGTATAGAATGGCCAGCCCTCTAGTTGGTTCCTCGATATATTGGTCTAGAAAACCATCCCGAATACACTCCAGGAAATCCTCCTCCACCGTATTGCTACCAGTTTGGTTCACCCAATCTATTGTAGATTAAAGTCGCCCATGATAACTGCTGTACCTTTATTGCACGCGTCCCTAATTTCTTGTTTGATGCTGTCCCCAACCTCACTATTACTGTTTGGTGGTCTGTACACAACTCCCACTAGTGTTTTCTGCCCTTTGGTATTCCGCAGCTCCACCCATACCGATTCCACATCATCCAAGCTAATGTCCTTCCTTACTATTGCATTAATTTCCTCTTTAACCAGCAACGCCACCCCGCCTCCTTTTCCTTTCTGCCTATCCTTCCTGAATGTTGACTACCCCTGGATGTTGAGTTCCCAGCCTTGGTCACCCTGGAGCCATGTCTCCGTGATGCCAATTATATCATGTTCGCATGCCAGACACGAGACTCCCAAAGCAAGTGCTCTGCGCGGAGCTCCTCCATGGCAAACGAGCCAAAGGTGAGCAGTGGAAACGTTACAAGGACACCCTCAACGCTCTCTGATAAAGTGCGACATCCCCACTGACACCTGAGAGCCCCTGGCCAAAGACCGCCCTAAGTGGAGGGAGAGCATCCGGGAGGGCGCTGAGCACCTCGAGTCTCGTCTCCGAGAGCGTGCAGAAACCAAGCGCAGGCAGCGGAAAGAGCGTGTGGCAAACCAGTCCCACCCTCCCCTTCCCTCAACCACTGTCTGTCCCACCTGTGACAGGGACTGTGGCTCTCGTATTGGACTGTTCAGCCACCAAAGAACTCACTTCAGGAATGGAAGCAAGTCTTCCTCGATTCTGAGGGACTGCCTATAATGATGATGATATATTGTGAATAGCTGGGGCCTCAGCACTGATCCCTGTGGTATCCCACTCGTCACTGCCCGCCAACCCGAAAAAGACCCGTTTATTCCTACTCTCTGTTTCCTGTCAATTAACCAATTTTCAATCCATGTCAATACATTATCCCCAATCCTATGTTCTTTAATTTTGCACACTAACCTCTTATGTGGGACTTTATCAAAGGCCTTATGAAAATCCAAATACACATGGAGTTAAGATACAGAGCAATCATGATCTCAGCCAATGGCAGAGCGGGTTGGATGGGCCGAATGGCCTCCTCCTGCTCCAATGTTCACAATCTACCAGCTGCCTTTTTGCATCTTCTGCTAATCCAAACATTGGCTGTCCTCGAGACCCCAGCCCTGATCCCGGGGGCTGGGAAATGACCTTTGGCCCCTTCAGTTGAATACTTGGGATTCTGAGGTTTTGGCCTCAAAGTGAGAACAATTCTTGGCAACGGGCCGCTCAATTGTACAAGTTCCCATTTCGCATGGTCCCACTCGGCTCCGCGTTAACGGAGGGCTAAATCCACTCACTGTCCAAACAATAGCTTTTCTTCCCCTCTAAGGCTGTGCTTGCATAAGCACTGGAAAATATTCCCCCGACTACCTCCACGTCCGATCATACAACAGCAGGAATCGAAGGGCATGAAGAGTGTCAGATTGTTTGATCCAGGCCGACACTCCCACTGCCAGTACTGTCGGAGGGACAGTACTGAGGGAGCGCCGTACTGCGCTGTCAGAGGGGCAGTACTGAGGGAGCGCCGTACTCGCTGTTGGAGGGGCAGTACTGAGGGAGCGCCGTACTGCACTGTCGGAGGGGCGGTACTGAGGGAGCGCCGCACTGCACTGTCGGAGGGGCAGTTCTGAGGGAGTGCCATACTACGCTGTCGGAGGGGTAGTACTGAGGGAGTGCCATACTGCGCTGTCGGAGGGGTAGTACTGAGGGAGCGCCGTACTGCGCTGTCGGAGGGGTAGTACTGAGGGAGCGCCGTACTGTACTGTCGGAGGGGCAGTACTGAGGGAGGGCCGCACTGTCGGAGGGGCAGTACTGAGGGAGCGCCGTACTGTACTGTCGGAGGGGCAGTACTGAGGGAGTGCCATACTGTGCTGTCGGAGGGGTAGTACTGAGCGAGCGCTGCACTGATGGAGGGGCAGTACTGAGGGAGTGCCATACTGCGCTGTCGGAGGGGTAGTACTGAGGGAGTGCTGCACTATCGGAGGGGCAGTACTGAGGGAGCACCGCGCTGTCGGAGGGGCAGTACTGAGGGAGCGCCGCGCTGTCGGAGGGGCAGTACTGAGGGAGCGCCGCACTGTCGGAGGTGCCGTCTTTCGGATGAGACGTTAAACCGAGGCCCCGTCTGCCCTCTCTGGTGGACGAGAAGGCTCCCGCTCCCCCCCCCGCCCCTCCACCCACCTCCCCGGCGTCCTGGGCCCAGTGTTTATGGACGCTGTCACTTTAAGTCGGACGGACACCTTGGTGTTGGTGGATTCTGCCGGCCAGTGGGAAAGGAGCAAATTACAGACAAATGTGGGACGTCTTTCAACGAGACACAACAGAGTCCCTTCCTGCCGGGATCCGTGGGAATGTTTGGCTGGGGAATGCGAGAGGTCAGGGGTCACGGTCAGAGCCGGCGATGTCAGACTGCAGACGTTGCACGGCGGACAGCCCCGTGTAGGTGGTACACGCGGTCCCGCTGCCGAGGGGTCCCCGGGGATCAGACCTCCTTGGAGTGCGAGCAGTCAGGCTTGGGTATTGGAGCGTGTGATGGGGGTCATACCGCCGAGAGTGCGGCCCCGTCACTTTCGGGGGCGAGGGAGACACATCACCCAGAGTGCCCCCCCCGTCCCACACTTTCCACCTCCTCTTGGGACATTTTGTTCAATTCATTCATCAGAACATACGAAATCGGAGCAGGAGTCAGCCATTCGGCCCCTCGAGCCTGCTCCATATTTCTTATTCAAATATCATGGCTGATTTCAACACTTTCCCGCCCGATCCCCATATCTCTCGATTCCCTTAATATCCAAAAATCTATCGATCTCGGTCTTTGATGTACTCAACGACTGAGCCTCCACAGCCCTCTGGGGCAGAGAATTCCAAAGATTCACCACCCTCTGAGTGAAGAAATTCCTCCTCATCTCAGTCCTAAATGGCCGACCCCTTATCCTGAGACTGTGACCCCTGGTTCTAGACTCCCCAGCCCGGGGGGAAATATCCTCCCTGCATCTACCCTGTCAAGCTCTGTAAGAATTGTGTGTGTTTCAATGAGATCACCTCTCATTCTTCTAAACTCTAGAGAATATCGGCCCAGTCTGCTCAATCTCTCCTCATCCCAGTATTGTGTTCCGAACATAGATGAGACTGCACACAGGGAGGTTAAAGTAACAGTGACCTCGGTCTTTATTAAGACACTCCAGAGTGAGGAACAGGCCTTAGAGGCCATCTTATATACAGTGTTCCCAAGGGATGCTGGGATCCCTTGGGACTTCAGGGGATGCGCTCCCTGGTGGCGGAACATGGGAGTGCATGCTTTACAGATACACAACATCACTCCCCCGCCAAAGTCAAAGTGAAAACTATTTACAAGGTGAGGCAGTCGGGAGCCTTTCTTTCCCTGGTGGACCGCCTCGGTACAAATGTCTGTTCTGGTGTGTTGGCTGTGCCCTCGCTGGGCTGGCGTGTTGTTGGCCCTGCAGGGCTGCTGGGTGAGCCTGGCCTTGCTGGGCTGTTGGACGTGATGGGTTCGATTTCCTGGTCCGGGGTGGTGTCGTTGATCCTTTGGGTGTGTGTTGTGGGCTCGAAAAAGGTGGTGTCTGCTGTGGGATGTTCAGGGCAGTCTGTGAACCGCAGCCTCGTTTGGTCCAGGTGCTTTCCGCAAATTTGTCCACAATTTGACTACAAATTTGACTACAAACACCCTACTCCCTTCTTTAGCTATCAGCGTGCCCACGATCCACTTGGGACCATGTCCATAGTTTAGCACATACACAGGGTCATTCAGATCAATTTCCCGTGACACAGTGGCGCGACCATCGTTTACATTTTGTTGCTGCCGCCTGCTCTCTACCTGATCATGCAGGTTGGGGTGAACCAGCGAGAGTCTGGTTTTAAGTGTCCTTTTCATGAGTAGCTCAGCCGGGGGCACCCCTGTGAGCGAGTGGGGTCTCGTGCGGTAGCTGAGCAGTACTCGGGACAGGCGGGTTTGGAGTGAGCCTTCTGTGACTTGTTTGAGGCTTTGTTTGATGGTTTGTACTGCCCGCTCTGCCTGCCCATTGGAGGCTGGTTTAAACGGGGCCGAGGTGACATGTTTGATCCCATTGCGGGTCATGAATTCTTTCAATTCGGCACTGATGAAACATGGCCCGTTGTCACTGACCAGTATATCAGCAGGCCGTGGGTGGCAAACATGGCCCTCAGGCTTTCGATGGTGGCGGTGGCAGTGCTTCCCGACATTATTTCACATTCAATCCATTTTGAAAAATCATCCACCACCACCAGGAACATTTTACCTAGAAACGGGCCCGCATAGTTGACATGGATCCTTGAACATGGTCTGGAGGGCCAGGACCACAAACTTAGTGGTGCCTCTCTGGGCGCGTTGCTCAACTGAGCACACACGCTGCATTGCCGTACATAGGACTCTAAGTCAGAGTCGATACCGGCCACCACACGTGGGATCTGACTATCGCTTTCATCATTACTATACCCGGGTGTGTGCTGTGGAGATCCGAGATGAACGTCTCCCTGCCCTTTTTGGATAGCACTACGCGGTTGCCCCACAACAGGCAGTCTGCCTGAATGGACAGCTCGTCCTTTCGCCGCTGGAACGGCTTGATTAGCTCTTGCATTTTAACGGGGATGCTGGCCCAGCTCCCATGCAGTACACAGTTTTTTACTCGGGACAGCAGAGGATCTTGGCTGGTCCAAGTCCTAATCTGGTGGGCCGTGACAGGTGATTTATCATTTTCAAACGCTTCCATGACCATCAACAAGTCTGCGGGCTGCGCCACCATCAACAAGTTTGCAGGCTGCGCCATTTCCACCCCCGTAGTGGGCAATGGTAGCCGACTGAGAGCATCCGCACAGTTCTCGGTGCCTGGCCTGTGGCGGATGGTATAATTATATGCTGATAGCGCGAGTGCCCACCTTTGTATGCGGGCTGAGGCATTCGAATTTATCCTCTTGTTTTCAGCGAACAGGGATATGAGGGGCTTGTGATCGGTTTCCAGCTCAAATTTGAGGCCAAACAGGTACTGATGCATTTTCTTTACCCCAAACACACACGCTAATGGCTCTTTCTCAATCATGCTGTAGGCCCTCTTGGCCTTAGACAAGCTCCTGGAGGCATAGGCAACAGGTTGCAACTTCCCCACGTTAGCTTGTTGTAATACACACCCGACTCCGTACGACGACGCATCACATGCTAGCACAAGTCTTTTACACGGGTTATACAATACAAGCAGCTTGTTGGAGCATAAAATGTTTCTGGCTTTCTCAAAAGCAATCACTTGGTTTTTTTCCCCATACCCAGTTCTCACCTTTATGCAATAACACATGTAGGGGCTCTAAGAGGGTGCTTAACCCCGGTAGGAAGTTACTAAAATATTTGAGGAGTCCCAGGAACGACCGCAGCTCCGTGACGTTCTGTGGCCTGGGCGCGTTCCTGATAGCCTCTGTCTTGGCGTCTGTGGGCCGAATGCCGTCCGCCGCGATCTTTCTCCCCAAAAACTCCACTTCTGTTACCATGAAGACGCATTTCGACCTCTTCAGCCACAGCCCTACGCGATCCAGTCGCTGGAGGACCTCCTCCAGGTTTTGTAGGTGCTCGACGGTGTCCCGACCCGTGACCAATATGTCGTCCTGAAAAACCACTGTGCATGGTACCGACTTGAGTCGGCTCTCCATGTTTCTCTGGAAGATCGCTGCAGCCGACCGAATTCCAAACGGGCATCTGTTGTAGATGAACAGTCCCTTGTGCGTGTTGATGCAGGTGAGGCCCTTCGAAGACTCCTCCAACTCCTGCGTCATGTAGGCCGAAGTCAGGTCGAGCTTGGTGAACGTCTTGCCTCTTGCCAGCGTCGCAAATAGGTCGTCCGCTTTAGGTAGCGGGTATTGGTCCTGTAGCGAGAAACGATTAAAAATTACTTTATAATCGCCGCAAATCCTGACCGTGCCATCACTTTTGAGTACTGGAACAATCGGGCTGGCCCACTCGCTGAATTCCACTGGGGAGATGATGCCCTTGCGTTGCAGCCTGTCCAGCTCGATTTCCACTCTCTCCCTCATCATGTGAGGTACCGCTCGAGCCTTGTGGTGAATGGGTCGTGCCTCTGGGACCAAGTGGATCCGCACCTTCGCCCTGGCTCAAAAAGGGAAGGAAATTTGTTAAGAATCTGGATACATGAGGCCTCATCGACATGTGATAGCGCTCGGATGTCATCCCAGTTCCAGCGGATTTTGCCCAGCCAGCTCCTTCCAAGCAGTGTGGGGCCATCGCCCGGGACAATCCAGAGTGGCAGTTCGTGCACCGTGCCCTCGTAGGTGACCTTGACCATGGCGCTGCCCAGGACAGTGATGAGCTCTTTGGTGTACGTTCTCAGTTTCGTGTGGATGGGGCTCAGGGCTGGTCTGAGTGCCTTGTTGCACCACAGTCTCTCAAACATCTTTTTACTCATGATGGATTGGCTAGTGCCAGTGTCCAGTTCCATGGCTACGGGTAAGCCATTCAATTTTACATTTAGCATTATAGGTGGACATTTTGTCGAAAATGTGTGCACCCCGTGTACTTCAGCATCTGCCTCCTCTCTCTGAGACTCGAAATTGCTTTGATCCACCATGGACCGATCTTTCTCTGCCACATGGTGGTTAGCAGGTTTTGCAGAGCTTAAAGCTCGTCTGCAAGCTCGTTGGAGGTGCCCCATTGTTCCACAGCTCTTGCAAACATACCCTTTGAAGCTGCATGAATAGGCTGAATGGAAGCCTCCACAATGCCAACAAGGTGTGAATTACCTTGCATTCATCCTTTGTTGGGGACTCCGAGTCATCTGTTAATTTATGAACATTGCTAGCACTTGTGTGCTGAGAGATTTGTTTGGTGTTATCACTGGTGGACATAAACGCCTGTGCTATCGCAATGGCCTTACTGAGGGTCAGTGTCTCCACAGTCAAAAGTTTTCGTAGGATGTTCTTGTGGCCAATGCCCAGTACAAAAAAGTCTCTGAGCATCTGCTGCAGGTAGCCATCAAACTCACATTGTCCTGCAAGTCGCCTTAGCTTGGCGACGTAGCTCGCCACTTCCTGACCTTCAGATCGCTGGCACATATAGAACCGTTACCTCGCCATCAGCACGCTCTCCCTCGGGTTAAGATGCTCCCGAACCAGTGCACACAGCTCCTCATACGACTTATCTGTGGGTTTCACTGGAGCCAGAAGATTCTTCATGAGGCTGTAGGTCAGTGCCCCGCAGACTGTGAGGAGAACCGCTCTCCTTTTTGCAGCGCTTCCTTCTCCGTCCAGCTCGTTGGCTACAAAGTACTGGTCTAGTCATTCGACATAGGCTTCCCAGTCCTCACCCTCCAAGAACTTCTCCAGGATGCCCACAGTTTGCTGCATCTTTGCGATGGATTCGTATACTCGTCGCCAGTTATTGTGTTCCTAACACAGATGAGGCTGCACACAGGGAGGTTAAAGTAACAGTGACCTCAGTCTTTATTAAGACAGGCCTTAGGGGCCGGCTTATATACAGTGCTCATAAGGGATGCTGGGATCCCTTGGGACTTCAGGGGATGTGCTCGCTGGTGGTGGAACATTGGAGTGCATCCTTTACAGATACACAACACCCAGGAATCAGTGTGGTGAACCTTTGCTGCACTCCCTCAATGGCAAATATATCCTTCCTTAGCTAGGGAGACCAAAACTGTGCACAATACTCCAGGTGTGGTCTCACCAGGGCCCTATTTAAATGCAGTAAGACGTCTTTACTCTTATACTCAAATCCTCCTGTAATAAAGGCCAACATACCATTTGCTTTCCTAATTGCTTGCTGTACCTGCATGCTAACTTTCAGTGACTCGTGTTCAAGGACACCCAGGTCCCTCTGAACTCCAACATTTCCCAATCTCTCACCATTTAAAAAATACTTTGCTTTTCTATTTTTCTTACCAAAGTGGATAACTTCACATTTCTCCACATTATATTCCATTTGCCATGTTCTTGCCCACTCACTTAGCCTGTCTATATCCCCCTGAAGCCTCTTTGCATCCTCCTCACAACCTACACTCCCATCTAGCTTTGGGAGGTGAGCATCACTTGGAGGCCAGCATTTGTTGCCCATCCATAATTGCCTGTAACTGAGTGTCTCGCTGGGCAATTTCAGAGGGACTGGAGTCACCTATTGGCGAGACCAGGTAAGGACGACAGATTTCTTTCCTGAAAGGGCATTAATGAACCCGATGGAGTGCGGCGGAGGGATACCTTCTCATCCATCTGAGAGGGTAGATGGGGCCTCGGTTTAACGTCTCATCCGACAGTGCGGCACTCCCTCAGTACTGCCCATCCGACAGTGCGGCGCTCCCTCAGTACTGCCCCTCCGACAGTGCGGCGCTCCCTCAGTACTGCCCCTCCGACAGTGCGGCGCTCCCTCTGTACTGCCCCTCCGACAGTGCGGCGCTCCCTCAGTACTGCCCCTCCGACAGTGCGGCGCTCCCTCAGTACTGCCCCTCCGACAGTGCGGCGCTCCCTCAGTACTGCCCCTCCGACAGTGCGGCGCTCCCTCAGCACTGCCCCTCCGACAGTGCGGCGCTCCCTCAGTACTGCCCCTCCGACAGTGCGGCGCTCCCTCTGTACTGCCTCTCCGACAGCGCAGTACGGCGCTCCCTCAGTCAGCCTGGACTTTGTGCTCAAGTTCCTGGAGTGAGACTCGAACTCACGACGTTCTGACTCAGAGGTGAGAGTGCTGCCCCCTGAGCCACAGCTGGGGATCTGTTACATGTCGAACTAACACCTTGAAATGAGATTAGTTCTGCTCTGGGCTGTTTCCTGACTGTGGGCTGCTTTAAGGACAACATTGTGAAGATCAGCTACGGACCTAACTTCCTGAGGAAATCCAGAACAGGAGAACTGACAATCATGTCTGACTCACTCATCCTGCCAGAGCCTATACCGGACAAACACGCGAGAGCTGGGCCTGCTCTTCACACCCATACCTCACTCAACCCTGCTCCTCCACTGTGCTCCCCACAAAATACACTGTCCCATCAAACACTCCCAGGGCAGGTACAGGGGGTTAGATACAGAGTAAAGCTCCCTCTGCACTGTCCCATCAAGCACTCCCAGGGCAGGTACAGGGGGTTAGATACAGAGTAAAGCTCCCTCTGCACTGTCCCATCAAACACTCCCAGGGCAGGTACAGGGGGTTAGATACAGAGTAAAGCTCCCTCTACACTGTCCCATCAAACACTCCCAGGGCAGGTACAGCACGGGGTTAGATACAGAGTAAAGCTCCCTCTACACTGTCCATCAAACACTCCCAGGGCAGGTACAGCACGGGGTTAGATACAGAGTAAAGCTCCCTCTACACTGTCCCATCACACACTCCCAGGGCA
This sequence comes from Pristiophorus japonicus, assembly GCF_044704955.1. Taxonomy (NCBI): domain Eukaryota; kingdom Metazoa; phylum Chordata; class Chondrichthyes; family Pristiophoridae; genus Pristiophorus; species Pristiophorus japonicus. The sequence goes on from NW_027254347.1 coordinate 400,992, forward strand.
GGTACAGCACGGGGTTAGATACAGAGTAAAGCTCCCTCTACACTGTCCATCACACACTCCCAGGGCAGGTACAGGGGGTTAGATACAGAGTAAAGCTCCCTCTACACTGTCCCATCAAACACTCCCAGGGCAGGTACAGGGGGTTAGATACAGAGTAAAGCTCCCTCTGCACTGTCCCATCACACACTCCCAGGGCAGGTACAGGGGGTTAGATACAGAGTAAAGCTCTCTCTGCACTGTCCCATCACACACTCCCAGGGCAGGTACAGGGGGTTAGATACAGAGTAAAGCTCCCTCTACACTGTCCCATCAAACGCTCCCAGGGCAGGTACAGCACGGGGTTAGATACAGAGTAAAGCTCCCTCTGCACTGTCCCATCACACACTCCCAGGGCAGGTACAGCACGGGGTTAGATACAGAGTAAAGCTCCCTCTACACTGTCCCATCAAACGCTCCCAGGGCAGGTACAGCACGGGGTTAGATACAGAGTAAAGCTCCCTCTACACTGTCCCATCAAACACTCCCAGGGCAGGTACAGCACGGGGTTAGATACAGAGTAAAGCTCCCTCTACACTGGCCCATGAAATGTAAATGATGCAGCTCTTTCAAAGACAAGTATCTGAATACACTTCTAAATTATTTCACTGACGGTAAAGCCCTTTGGGCCACCCAGAGGTTGTGAAAGGTGCTATTATCATGAAAACAGCATCAACTTGCATTTGTATAGCACCTTTAATGTAGTAAAACGTCGCAAGGTGCTTCACAGGTTTATCAAATTTGACACCGAGCCGCATAAGACGATATTAGGGCAGGTGCCCAAAAGCTGGGTCAAAGAGGTCGGTTTTAAGGAGCGTCTTGAAGGAGGAGAGAGAGGCGGAGAGGTTTAGGGAGGGAGTTACAGAGCTTAGGGACCAGGCAGCTGAAGGCACGGCCACCAATAGTGGAGCGATGGAAATTGGGGGATGATCAGGAGGGCAAACTTAGAGGAGCGCAGACATCTCGGAGGTTGTAGGGGCTGGAGGAGGTTACAGAGATAGGGAGGGGTGTAGGGCTGGATCAGATTACAGAGATAAGGAGGGATGTAGGGGCTGGAGGAGGTTACAGAGATGGGGAGGGGTGTAGGGCTGGAGGAGGTTACAGACATAGGGAGGGGTGTAGGGGCTGGGGCAGGTGACAGAGATAGGGAGGGGGCGAGGGCCATGGAGGGATTTGAAAACAAGGATGGAGAATTGTGAAATTGTTTAACCGGGAGCCAATGTCGGTTAGCGAGCACAGGGGGTGATGGGTGAGCGGGACTCGGTGCGAGTTAGGACACGGGGGCAGCGAGCACAGCGGGTGATGGGTGAGCGGAACTCGGTGCGAGTTAGGACACGGGACAGGGGGGTTTTGGATGAGTTTAAATTTATGTATGGTCTCATATAGGTCATTGCATTCAAAATGTCTGGGGGTGCCCCCCCCCGCCAATCGTACCCCTCCCCAACTCCCCTTCCCCCCTCTGCATCATGTGTACTCTGGTTCTATGTGGGGAATGGGTTGTTTGAGCGCTAAGCTCACATTCTTGCCGCTCGTGGTACCTCACTCGAAGCGGCCAACCTTCAAGGGCGTGTGGTCGGGCCGTGCTATTCGACTAAGTGGGGCTTCAAGTTTGGGCTACATCCGCTGGAATTCGGAAGAATGAGAGGCGATCTTATTGAAACGTATAAGGTTATGAGGGGGCTTGACAAGGTGGATGCAGAGAGGATGTTTCCACTGATGGGGGAGACTAGAACTAGGGGGCATGGTCTTAGAATAAGGGGCCGCCCATTTAAAACTGAGATGAGGAGGAATTTCTTCTCTCAGAGAGTTGTAAATCTGTGGAATTCGCTGCCTCAGAGAGCTGTGGAAGCCGGGACATTGAATATATTTAAGACAGAAATAGACAGTTTCTTAAACGATAAGGGGATAAGGGGAGCGGGCAGGGAAGTGGAGCTGAGTCCATGATCGGATCAGCCATGATCGTATTAAATGGCGGAGCAGGCTCGAGGGGCCGAATGGCCTACTCCTGCTCCTATTTCTTATGTTCTTATGAACCCAATCAAGAGTGGCGACTCCGGCTGATTTTTCCCCCCCTGCCTCGTCCAGGGGCAACTGTGCCCTCCTATCGTCCCCCCCACTCCCCCCTCAAAGCCCTGCCCGGGCTGAGATTAGCAGGATAAGCACGGGTCGATGAATGAACACAGGGTATCTTGGTACCCTGAATGGTCCGGCACAACACCGAGGGGTGCACTTACTCGTGAAACCATTCCACGCCCCGCGTATATAACAATGTAGGTGTCAGCCGTGGCTCAGTGGGCAGCACTCTCTCTCTCTCTCACCTCCGAGTCAGAAGGTCGTGGCTTCGAGTCTCACTCCAGAGACACGAGCACCATCGTCTAAGCCCGACACTCCCAGAGCAGTGAGGGACCGCCGTACTGCTCTGTCGGAAGGGGCGGTACTGAGGGAGCGCCGCACTGCGCTGTCGGAGGGGCAGTGCTGAAGAAGCGCCGCACTGTCGGAGAGGCAGTACTGAGGGAGTGCCGCACTGTCGGAGGGGCAGTACTGAGGGAGTGCCGCACTGTCGGAGGGGCAGTACTGAGAGAGCGCCGCACTGTCGGAGGGGCAGTACTGAGGGAGTGCCGCACTGTCGGAGGGGCAGTACTGAGGGAGTGCCGCACTGTCGGAGGGGCAGTACTGAGGGAGAGCCGCACTGTCGGAGGGGCAGTACTGAGGGAGCGCCGTACTGTCGGAGGGGCAGTACTGAGAGAGCGCCGCACTGTCGGAGGGGCAGTACTGAGGGAGGGCTGCACTGTCGGAGGGGCAGTACTGAGGGAGTGCCGCACTGTCGGAGGGGCAGTACTGAGGGAGCGCCGTACTGTCGGAGGGGCAGTACTGAGAGAGCGCCGCACTGTCGGAGGGGCAGTACTGAGGGAGCGCCGTACTGTCGGAGGGGCAGTACTGAGAGAGCGCCGCACTGTCGGAGGGGCAGTACTGAGAGAGCGCCGCACTGTCGGAGGGGCAGTACTGAGGGAGCGCCGTACTGTCGGAGGAGCAGTACTGAGAGAGCGCCGCACTGTCGGAGGGGCAGTACTGAGGGAGCGCCGTACTGTCGGAGGTGCCGTCTTTCAGATGAGACATTAAACCGAGGCCCCGTCTGCCCTCTCGGGTGGATGTAAAAGATCCCGGGGCCACTATTGGAAGAAGAGCAGGGGGAGTTCTCCCCGGTGTCCTGGGGCCAATATTTATCCCTCAACCAACATCACTAAAACAGATGATCCGGGTCATTATCACATCGCTGTGTGCGGGAGCTTGCTGTGCGCAAATTGCCGTTTCCCACAATACAACAGTGACCACACTCCAAAAGTACTTCATTGGCTGTGAAGCGCTTTGGGACGTCCGGTGGTCGAGAAAGGCGCTATATAAATGCGTTATTTTTTTCCTGCTCCCCACCCCCCCCCGACTCGACCCCCCCATTTCGAAGGAAATTCTCACAGGGGGCTATTGTGTCAGCCAATGAACAGAGCAAATTCCTCCCCGCCTCCTGCGCCACCACCCACCCCTCTCTGTCTCTTTCTCTCTCTGTCCGCAACCCCTCTCCCCCGCCCCCTGTCCCCACAGCTACCCCAACATGGGAAGCACGCGTGGATTATCCGCGCGGATCGCTAAAAACTAAACACCGCGCGCGATTTCTGGCTGGAGAACGCAAAGGTTTCATCGCTGACCTGTGTCCCAGCCTCGGTTGAAGTCCTTCAAAGCTGTGGCTGAGTGAGATGGCAGCGTTCTCGAAGCTGAGAATCTGCCGCGCACAGTGGACTGGATTTGTGCCGATCCCTGTCGCTTCCCTCTCTCTTCCTCTGACAAGGGACTGCGGGACAAGGGTTTAGATTCTTCCGCCCCTCTCCAGTCACGTCACCGGACTGCTCTCGACACTGAACTTTCAGTCCAAGCCAACCTCACTCTGCAACACAGATTTTTTTTTTTTCCTTTTTCTTTTGGCCTGACGATTTCCCAGCCCATCTCCTGAGATTCCCGAGAGGAAACGGTTTCCCACTGCACCACTGCGGTCCAGAAACAACTCATTATTAGCCGGGGAATTCAGCCAAGCCCTCGAATTCCACAGCCGACAATATTCAGCCACAAATTCTTGAGCCCCGTGGAACAATTTAACGAGTTCACCAACACTTCAAAGCAGCAGAAAATAATAACTGCTTTCCGAAGAGTCTTGCTGCATCTTTGGAACGTAGCAACAGGAGGAGGCCATTCAGCCCCTTGAGCCTGTTACACAGGAACAGGAGGAGGCCATTCAGCCCCTCGAGCCTGTTACACAGGAACAGGAGGAGGCCATTCAGCCCCTCGAGCCTGTTACACAGGAACAGGAGGAGGCCATTCAGCCCCTCGAGCCTGTTACATTAGGAACAGGAGGAGAACATGCTGTCCCTCGAGCCTGTTACAGTAGGAACAGGAGGAGGCCATTCAACCCCTCGAGCCTGTTACACAGGAACAGGAGGAGGCCATTCAGTCCCTCGAGCCTGTTATACAGGAACAGGAGGAGGCCATTCAGCCCCTCGAGCCTGTTACATTATCAACAGGAGGAAGCCATTCAGCCTCTCAAACAGTTACATTAAGAACAGGAGGAGGCCATTCAGCCCCCTCAAGCTTGTTACATTAGGAACAGGAGGAGCTCCATTCAGCCCCTCGAGCCTGTTATACAGGAACAGGAGGAGGCCATTCAGCCCCTCGAGCCTGTTACACAGTAACGGGATCAGGTCATTCAGACCTTCGAGCCTGTTACACAGAAACAGGAGGAGGCCATTTGGCCCCTCGAGCCTGATACATTAGGAACAGGAGGAGTTCAATTCAGTCCCCTCAAGCCTGTTAGATAGGAACAAAAGGAGCTCCATTCAGCCCCTCGAGCCTGTTGTACAGGAACAGGAGGAGGCCATTCAGCCCCTCGAGCCTGTTACACAGTAACGGGATCAGGCCATTCAGCCCCTCGAGACTGTTGCACAGGAACAGGAGGAGGCCATTCGGCCCCTCGAGCCTGATACATTAGGAACAGGAGGAGGCCATTCAGCCCCTCGATCCTCTTATACAGGAACAGGAGGAGGTCATTCAGCCCCTCGAGCCTGTTACATTAGGAACAGGAGGAGTTCAATTCAGTCCCCTTGAGCCTGTTACATTCGGAACAGGAGGAGACCATGCAGCCCCTCGAGCCTGTTACATTAGGAACAGGAGGAGTTCAATTCAGTCCCCTCAAGCCTGTTACATAGGAACAAAAGGAGCTCCATTCAGCCCCTCGAGCCTGTTATACAGGAACAGGAGAAAATTCAGTCCCTCGAGCCTGTTACTTTAGGAACAGGAGGAGGCCATTCAACCCCTCGAGCCTCTTATACAGGAACAGGAGGAGACCATGCAGCCCCTCGAGCCTGTTACATTTGGAACAGGAGGAGTTCAATTCAGCCCCTCGGGCATGTTACACAGGAACAGGAGGAGGCCCATTCAGCCCTCGAGCCTCGTTTACAGGAACAGGAGGAGGCCATTCAGCCCCTCGAGCCTGTGGCACAGGAACAGGAGGAGGCCACTCGGACCCTTGAGACTGATACATTAGGAACAGGAGGAGGCCATTCAGCCACTTGAACCTGTTATTTTCGGAACAGGAGGAGGTCCATTCAACCCCTCGAGCCTGTGAACAGGCGGGGGCCATTCAGTCCCTCGAGCCTGTTACACAGAAACAGGAGGAGGCCATTCAGCTCGGCGAGCCTGTTACATTAGGAACAGGACACCATTAAGTCCCTCAAGCCTGTTACATTAGGAACATGAGAAGGCCATTCAGCCCCTCAAGCCTGTTGCACAGGAACAGGAGGAGGCCATTCGGCCCCTCAAGCTTGTTACATAGGAACAGGAGGAGGCCCATTCAACCCCTTGAGCCGCTTACATAGGAACGGAGGAGGCCATTCAGCTCCTCGAGCCTCTTATACAGGAACAGGAGGAGGCCATTCAGCCCCTCGGGCCTGTTACACAGGAACAGTAGGAGGCCATTCAGGCCCTCGGGAGTCTCTTATACAAGAACAGGAGGTGGCCATTCAGCCCCTCGAGCCTGTTACATTAGGAACAGGAGGAGGTCCATTCAGTCCCCTCGAGCCTGTTACATTAGGAACAGAAGGAGGCCATTCAGCCCCCTCGAGCCTGTTACATAGGAACAAGAGGAGCTCCATTCAGCCCCTCGAGCGTGTTACATAGGAACAGAAGGAGACCATTCAGCCCCCTCAAGCCTGTTACATAGGAACAAGAGGAGCTCCATTCAGCCCCTCGAGCCTGTTACATTAGGAACAGGAGGAGGGCATTCGGCCCCTCGAGCCTGTTACATTAGGAACAACAGGAAGTCCATTCAACCCCTCGAGCCTCTTACATAGGAACGGAGGAGGCCATTCAGCCCCTCGAGAGTCTCTTATACAAGAACAGGAGGAGGCCATTCAGCCCCTCGAGCCTGTTACATTAGGAACAGGAGGAGGGCATTCGGCCCCTCGAGCCTGTTACATTAGGAACAACCGGAGGTCCATTCAGCCCCTCGGGCCTGTTACACAGGAACAGGAGGAGGTCCATTCAAACTCTCGAGTCTCTTACATAGGAACGGAGGAGGTCCATTCAGCCCCTCGGGCCTGTTACACAGGAACAGGAGGAGGTCCATTCAAACTCTCGAGTCTCTTACATAGGATCGGAGGAGGCCATTCAGCCCCTCGAGCCTGTTACATTAGGAACAGGAGGAGGTGCATTCAGTCCCCTCGAGCCTGTTACATTAGGAACAGAAGGAGGCCATTCAGCCCCCTCAATCCTGTTACATTAGGAACAGGAGGAGGTCATTCAGCCCCCTCAAGCCTGTTACATTAGGAACAGGAGGAGGTCATTCAGCCCCCTCAAGCCTGTTACACAGGATCAGGAGGAGGCAATTCAGCCCCTCGAGAGTCTTTTATACAAGAACAGGAGGAGGCCATTCAGCCCCTCGAGCCTGTTACATTAGAAACAGGAGGAGGTCCATTCAGTCCCCTCGAGCCTGTTACATTAGGAACAGAAGGAGGCCATTCAGCCCCCCGAGCCTCTTATACAGGAACAGGAGGAGGCCATTCAGCCCCTTGAGCCTCTTATACAGGAACAGGAGGAGACCATGCAGCCCCTCGAGCCTGTTACATAGGAACAGGAGGAGGCCATTCAGCCCCTTGAGCCTGTTACACAGGAACAGGAGGTGGCCATTCAGCCCCTTGAGCCTGTTACATAGGTAAAGGAGGAGGCCCATTCATCCCCTCGAACCTCTTACATAGGAACGGAGGAGGCCATTCAGCCCCCCGAGCCTCTTATACAGGAACAGGAGGAGGCCATTCAGCCCCTTGAGCCTCTTATACAGGAACAGGAGGAGGCCATTCAGCCCCTCGAGCCTGTTACATAGGAACAGAAGGAGGCCATTCAGCCCCTTGATCCTCTTAAACCGGAACAGGAGGAGGCCATTCAGCCCCTCGAGCCTGTTACATAGGAACAGGAGGAGGCCATTCAGCCCCTCAAGCCTGTTACATTAGGAATAGGAGGAGGCCATTCAGCCCCTCGACCCTGTTACATAGAAACAGGAGGAGGCCCATTTAACCCCTCGAGCCTCTTACAGAGGAACGGAGGAGGCCATTCAGCCCCTCTAGCCTCTTATATAGGAACAGGAGGAGGCCATTCAGCCCCTCGAGCCTCTTATACAGGAACAGGAGGAGGCCATTCAGCCCCTCGAGCCTGTTACATAGGAACAGGAGGAGGCCATTCAGCCCCTCGAGCCTGTTACATTAGGAACAGGAGGAGGACCATTCAGCTCCCTCAAGCCTGTTACATTCAGAACAGGAGGAGACCATTCAGCCTCTCGAGCCTGTTACATTAGGAACAGAAGGAGGCCATTCAGCCCCCTCAAGCCTGTTACGTTGGGAACAGGAGGAGGAAATTCAGCCCCTCGAGCCTGTTACACAGGAACAGGAGGAGCTACATTCAGCCCCTCGAGCCTGTTACATAGGAACAAGAGGAGCTCCATTCAGCCCCTCGAGCCTGTTACATTCAGAATAGGAGGAGGCCATTCAGCTCCCTCGAGCCTGTTACTTTAGGAACAAGAGGAGGCCATTCAGCCACACGAGCCTCTGAAACAGGAACAGGAGGAGACCATGCAGCCCCTCGAGCCTGTTACATTGGGAACAGGAGGAGGCCATTCGGCCCCTCGAACTTGTTACATTAGGAACAACAGGAGGTCCATTCAGCCCCTCGAGCCTGTTACACAGGAACAGGATAAGGCCATTCAGCTCCTCGAGCCTGTTACATTAGAAACAGGAGGAGGCCATTCTGTCCCCTCAAGCCTATTATATTAGGAACAGGAGGAGGCCAATCAGCCCATCAAGCCTGTTACACAGGAACAGGAGGAGGCCAATCAGCCCCTCGAGCATGTTACATTAGGAGCAGGAGAAGGCCATTCAGCCCCTCGAGCCTGTTACACAGAAACAGGAGGAGGCCATTCAGCCCCTTGAGCCTGTTACAGAGGAATAGGAGGCGGCCATTCAGCCCCTCGAGCCAGTTACACAGGAACAGGAGGAGGCCATTCAGCCCCTCGAGCATGTTACATTAGGAGCAGGAGAAGGCCATTCAGCCCCTCGAGCCTGTTACACAGAAACAGGAGACTATTCAGCACCTCGAGCCTGTTACATTAGGAATAGGAGGAGGCCATTCAGCCCCTCGAGACTGTTGTACAGGAACAGGAGGTGGCCATGCAGCCCCTCGAGCCTGTTACATTAGGAACAGGAGGAGGCCATTCAGCCCCTCGAACCTGTTATATTAGGAACAGGAGGAGACCATGCAGACCCTCGAGCTTGTTACATTAGGAACAGGAGGATACCATTCAGCCCCTCGAGGCTGTTATATTAGGAACAGGAGGAGGCCATTCAGCCCCTCGAACCTGTTACATTAGGAACAGGAGGAGGCCCAGTCAGCCCCTCGAGGCTGTTATATTAGGAACAGGAGGAGGTCATTCAGCCTCTCGAACCTGTTACATTAGGAACAGGAGGAAACTATTCAGCTGTTCAAGCCTGTTAAATGAACAACAGGAGGAGGCCATTTTCCCTCTCGAACCTGTTACACAGGAAAAGGAGGAGGCTATTCAGCCCCTCGCGCCTGTTACATTAGCAACAAGAGGAGGCCATTCAGCCCCTCGAGCCTTACATTAGGAGCAGGAGGAGGCCATTCAGCCCCTCGAGCCAGTTACCATTGGAACAGGAGGAGACCATTCAGACCCTCAAGCCTGTTACATGAGGAGCAGAAGGAGACTATTCAGCCCCTCGAGCTTGTTACATCGCAACAGGAGGAGGACATTCCGCCCCTCGAGCCTGTTACCTCAGGAAAAGGAGGAGGCCATTCAGCCCCTCGAGCCTGTTTCATAGGAACAGGATAAGGCCATGCAGCCCCTCGAGCCTGTTACATTAGGGACAGGATCAGGCCATTCAGCCCCTCGAGCCTGTTACATTAGGAATAGGACGAGGCCATTCAGCCCCTCGAGACTGTTATATTATCAACAGGCGGAAGCCATTCAGCCCCTCAACCAGTTACAGAGGAACAGGAGGAGGCCATTCAGCCCCTCGAGCCGTTTATACAGAAACAGGAGGAGACCATGCAGCCCCTCGAGCCTGTGACATTAGGACCAGGATCAGGCCATTCAGCCCCTCGAGCCTGTTACATTCGGAACAGGAGGAGATAATGCAGCCCCTTGAGCCTGTTCCACAGGACCAGGAGGAGGCCATTCAACCCCTCGAGCTGGTTACATTAAGAACAGGAGGAGGCCATTCAACCCCTCGACATTGTTAAATTAGGAACAGCAGGAGGCCATTCAGCCTCTCGAGCCTTTTACATTAGGAACAGTAGGAGGCCATTCAGCCCCTCGAGCATGTTACATAGGAACAGGAGGAGGCCATTCAGCCCCTCGAGCCTGTTACATAGGAACAGGAGGAGGCCATTCAGCCTCTCGAGCCTTTTACATTAGGAACAGGAGGAGGCCATTCAGCCCCTCGAGCCTATTACATAGGAACAGGAGGAGGCCATTCAGCCCCTCGAGCCTGTTACATTCGGAACAGGAGGAGGACATTCCGCCCCCTCAAGCCTGTTACATTAGGAACAGGAGGAGGCCTTTCAGTTACTCGAGCCTCTTATACAGGAACAGGAGGAGGCCATTCAGCCCCTTGAGCCTGTTACATTTGGAACAGGAGGAGGCCATTCAGTCCCTCGAACCTGTTATATTATGAACAGGAGGAGACCATTCAGCCCCTCGAACCTGTTACATTAGGAACAGGAGGAGGCCTTTCAGTTACTCGAGCCTCTTATACAGGAACAGGAGGAGGCCATTCAGCACCTCGAGCCTGTTACATTAGGAACAGGAGGAGGCCATTCAGTCCCTCGAACCTGTTATATTATGAACAGGAGGAGACCATTCAGCCCCTCGAACCTGTTACATTAGGAACAGGAGGAGGCCCAGTCAGCCCCTCGAGCCTGTTATACAGGAACAGGAGGTGGCCATGCAGCCCCTCGAGCCTGTTACATTAGGAACAGGAGGATGCCATTCAGCCCCTCGAGCCTGTTACACAGGAACAAGAGAAGGCCATTCAGCCCCTCGAGCCTGTTACATTAGGAACAGGAGGAGGCCATTCAGCCCCTCGAGGCTGTTATATTAGGAACAGGAGGAGGCCATTCAGCCCCTCGAACCTGTTACATTAGGAACAGGAGGAGGCCCAGTCAGCCCCTCGTGGCTGTTATATTAGGAACAGGAGGAGGCCATTCAGCCCCTCGAGCCTGTTACACAGGAACAAGAGAAGGCCATTCAGCCCCTCAAGCCTGTTACATTAGGAACAGGAGGAGGCCATTCAGCCCCTCGAGGCTGTTATATTAGGAACAGGAGGAGGCCATTCAGCCCCTCGAGTCTGTTACACAGAACAGGATCAGGCCATTCAGCCCCTCGAGCCAGTTACATAGGAACAGGAGGAGGCCACTCAGCCCCTCAAGCATGTTACACAGGAGTAGGAGGAGGCCATTCTGCCCCTCGAGCCTGTTACATAGGAAAAGGTGGAGGCTATTCAGCCCCTCGAGCCTGTTACATTAGCAACAACAAGAGGCCATTCAGCCCCTCGAGCCTTACATTAGGAACAGTAGGAGGCCATTCATCCCCTCGATCCAGTTACCATTGGAACAGGAGGAGACCATTCAGGCCCTAAAGCCTGTTACATGAGGAGCAGAAGGAGACTATTCAGCCCCTCGAGCCTTTTACATCGCAACAGGAGGAGGCCATTCCGCCCCTCGAGCCTGTTACCTCAGGAAAAGGAGGAGGCCATTCAGCCCCTCGAGCCTGTTTCATAGGAACAGGATAAGGCTAGCAGCCCCTCGAGCCTGTTACATTAGGGACAGGATCAGGCCATTCAGCCCCTCGAACCTGTTATATTATGAACAGGAGGAGACCATGCAGCCCCTCGAGCTTGTTACATTAGGAACAGGAGGATACCATTCAGCCCCTCGAGGCTGTTATATTAGGAACAGGAGGAGGCCATTCAGCCCCTCGAACCTGTTACATTAGGAACAGGAGGAGGCCCAGTCAGCCCCTCGTGGCTGTTATATTAGGAACAGGAGGAGGCCATTCAGCCCCTCGAAACTGTTACATTAGGAACAGGAGGAAACTATTCAGCTGTTCGAGCCTGTTAAATGAACAACAGGAGGAGGCCATTTTCCCTCTCGAACCTGTTACACAGGAAAAGGAGGAGGCTATTCAGCCCCTAGAGCCTGTTACATTAGCAACAAGAGGAGGCCATTCAGCCCCTCAAGCCTGTTACATGAGGAGCAGAAGGAGACTATTCAGCCCCTCGAGCTTGTTACATCGCAACAGGAGGAGGCCATTCAGCACTCGAGCCTATTACATAGGAACAGGAGGAGGCCATTCAGCCTCTCGAGCCTGTTACATTCGGAACAGGAGGAGGACATTCCGCCCCCTCAAGCCTGTTACATTAGGAACAGGAGGAGGCCTTTCAGTTCCTCGAGCCTCTTATACAGGAACAGGAGGAGGCCATTCAGCCCCTCGAGCCTGTTACATTAGGAACAGGAGGAGGCCCATTCAGCCCCTCGAGCCTGTTACATTAGGAACAGGAGGATGCCATTCAGCCCCTCGAGCCTGTTATATTAGGAACAGGAGGAGGCCATTCAGCCCCTCGAGCCTGTTACACAGGAACAAGAGAAGGCCATTCAGCCCCTCGAGCCTGTTACATTAGGAACAGGAGGAGGCCATTCAGCCCCTCGAGTTTGTTACATTAGGAACAGGAGGAAGCTATTCAGCTGTTCGAGCCTGTTACATGAACAACAGGAGGAGGCCATTCTGCCCCTCGAACCTGTTACACAGGAAAAGGAGGAGGCTATTCAGCCCCTCGAGCCTGTTACATTAGCAATGAGGAGGCCATTCAGCCCCTCGAGCATTACATTAGGAACAGGAGGAGGCCATTCAGCCCCTCGAGCCAGTTACCATTGGAACAGGAGGAGGCCATTCAGACCCTCAAGCCTGTGACATTAGGAACAGGAGGAAGCCATTCAGCTCCTCGAGCCTGTTACATGAGCAACAGGAGGAGGCCATTCATCCCCTCAAGCCTGTTACACAGGAACAGGAGGAGTCCATTCAGCCCCTCGACCCTGTGACACAGGAACAGGAGGAGGTCATTGAACCTCTCAAACCGGTTACATTAGGAACAGGACAAGGCCATTCAGCCCCTCAAATCCATTACATTAGGAACACGAGGAGGCCATTCAGCCCCTCGAGCCTGTTACATTAGGAACACAAGGAGGCCATTCAGCCCCTCGACCCTGTCACACAGGAACAGGAGGAGGCCATTCAGCCCCTCAAACCTGTTACATTAGGAACAGGAGGAGGCCATTCAGCTCCTCGATCCTGTTACATTAGGAACAGGATCAGGCCATTCAGCCCCTTGAGCCAGTTACAGAGGAACAGGAGGAGGCCATTCAGCCCCTCGAGTCTGTTACACAGAACAGGATCAGGCCATTCAGCCCCTCGAGCCAGTTACATAGGAACAGGAGGAGGCCACTCAGCCCCTCAAGCATGTTACACAGGAGTAGGAGGAGGCCATTCTGCCCCTCGAGCCTGTTACACAGGAAAAGGTGGAGGCTATTCAGCCCCTCGAGCCTGTTACATTAGCAACAACAAGAGGCCATTCAGCCCCTCGAGCCTTACATTAGGAACAGTAGGAGGCCATTCATCCCCTCGATCCAGTTACCATTGGAACAGGAGGAGACCATTCAGGCCCTAAAGCCTGTTACATGAGGAGCAGAAGGAGACTATTCAGCCCCTCGAGCCTTTTACATCGCAACAGGAGGAGGCCATTCCGCCCCTCGAGCCTGTTACCTCAGGAAAAGGAGGAGGCCATTCAGCCCCTCGAGCCTGTTTCATAGGAACAGGATAAGGCTAGCAGCCCCTCGAGCCTGTTACATTAGGGACAGGATCAGGCCATTCAGCCCCTCGAACCTGTTATATTATGAACAGGAGGAGACCATGCAGCCCCTCGAGCTTGTTACATTAGGAACAGGAGGATACCATTCAGCCCCTCGAGGCTGTTATATTAGGAACAGAAGGAGGCCATTCAGCCCCTCGAGCCTATTACATTCGGAACAGGAGGAGGTCCATTCAGCCCCTCGAGCCTGTTATACAGGAACAGGAGGTGGCCATGCAGCCCCTCGAACCTGTTATATTAGGAACAGGAGGCGGCCATTCAGCCCCTCGAGCCTATTACATTTGGAACAGGAGGAGGCCCATTGAGCCCCACGAGCCTGTTACAATAGGAACAGGAGGATGCCATTCAGCCCCTCGAGCCTGTTATATTAGGAACAGGAGGAGGCCATTCAGCCCCTTGAGCCTGTTACACAAAACAAGAGAAGGCCATTCAGCCCCTCGAGCCTGTTACATTAGGAACAGGAGGAGGCCATTCAGCCCCTCGAGCCTGTTACATTAGGAACAGGAGGAAGCTATTCAGCCCCTCGAGCCTGTTCCATGAACAACAGGAGGAGGCCATTCTGCCCCTCGAACCTGTTACACAGGAACAGGAGGAAGCCATTCAGGCCCTCGAGCCTGTTACATGAGCAACAGGAGGAGGCCATTCATCCCCTCAAGCCTGTTACACAGGAACAGGAGGAGACCATTCAGCCCCTCGACCCTGTGACACAGGTACAGGAGGAGGCCATTGAACCCCTCAAACCGGTTACATTAGGAACAGGACAAGGCCATTCAGCCCCTCAAATCCATTACATTAGGAATAGGAGGAGGCCATTCAGCTCCTCAAAACTGTTACATTAGGAACAAGAGGAGGCCATTCAGCCCCTCGAGCCTGTTACATTAGGAACACAAGGAGGACATTCAGCCCCTCGACCCTGTCACACAGGAACAGGAGGAGGCCATTCAGCCCCTCAAACCTGTTACATTAGGAACAGGAGGAGGCCATTCAGCTCCTCGATCCTGTTACATTAGGAACAAGAGGAGGCCATTCAGCCCCTCGAGTCTGTTACACAGAACAGGATCAGGCCATTCAGCCCCTTGAGCCAGTTACATAGGAACAGGAGGAGGCCATTCAGCCCCTCGAGTCTGTTACACAGAACAGGATCAGGCCATTCAGCCCCTCGAGCCAGTTACATAGGAACAGGAGGAGGCCACTCAGCCCCTCAAGCCTGTTACACAGGAGTAGGAGGAGGCCATTCTGCCCCTCGAGCCTGTTACACAGGAAAAGGAGGAGGCTATTCAGCCCCTCGAGCCTGTTACATGAACAACAGGAGGAGGCCATTCAGCCCCTCGAACCTGTTACATTAGGGATAGGATCAGGCCATTCAGCCCCTCGAGCCTGTTACACAGGAACAGGAGGAGTCCATTCAGCCCCTCGAGCCTGTTCCACAGGAACAGGAGGAGGCCATTAAGCTCCTCGAGCCGGTTACATTAGGAACAGGAGGCGGCCATTCAGCCCCTCGAGCCGGTTACATTAGGAACAGTAGGAGGCCATTCAGCCCCTCGAGCCTGTTACATTAGGAACATGTGGAGGCCATTCAGTCCCTCAAACCTGTTGTACAGGAACAGGAGGAGGCCATTCAGCACTCGAGCCTGTTACATTAGGAACATGTGGAGGCCATACAGCCCATCGAGCCGGTTACATTCGGAACAGGAGGAGGCCATTCAACCTCTCGAGCCGGTTACATTAGGAACAGGAGCAGGCCATTCAGCCCCTCGAACCTGTTGCACAGGAACAGGAGACTTTTCAGCCCCTCGAGCCTGTTACATGAGGAATAGGAGGAGGCCATTCAGCCCCTCGAGCCAGTTACACAGGAACAGGAGGAGGCCATTCAGCCCCTCGAGCCTGTTACATTAGGAACAGGAGGAGGCCATTCAGCCCCTCGAGCCTGTTCCACAGGAACAGGAGGAGGCCATTCAGCTCCTCGAGCCGGTTACATTAGGAACAGGAGGAGGCCATTCAGCCCCTCGAGCCGGTTACATTAGGAACAGGAGGAGGCCATTCAGCCCCTCGAGCCTGTTACACAGGAACAGGAGGAGGCCATTCAGTCCCTCAAAACTGTTGTACAGGAACAGGAGGAGGCCATTCAGCACTCGAGCCTGTTACATTAGGAACAGGTGGAGGCCATACAGCCCCTCGAGCCGGTTACATTAGGAACAGGAGCAGGCCATTCAGCCCCTCGAACCTATTGCACAGGAACAGGAGACTTTTCAGCCCCTCGAGCCTGTTACATGAGGAATAGGAGGAGGCCATTCAGCCCCTCGAGCCAGTTACACAGGAACAGGAGGAGGCCATTCAGCCCCTCGAGCATGTTACATTAGGAACAGGAGGAGGCCATTCAGCCCCTCGAGCCTGTTACACAGGAACAGGAGACTATTCAGCACCTCGAGCCTGTTACATTAGGAATAGGAGGAGGCCATTCAGCCCCTCGAGACTGTTGTACAGGAACAGGAGGTGGCCATGCAGCCCCTCGAGCCTGTTACATTATGAACAGGAGGAGACCATGCAGCCCCTCGAGCTTGTTACATTAGGAACAGGAGGATACCATTCAGCCCCTCGAGGCTGTTATATTAGGAACAGGAGGAGGCCATTCAGCCCCTCGAACCTGTTAATTTAGGAACAGGAGGAGGTCATTCAGCCCCTCGAGCCTGTTACATTAGGAACAGAAGGAGTTCAATTCAGTCTCCTCGAGCCTGTTACATAGGAACAGAAGGAGACCATTCAGCCCCCTGAAGCCTGTTACATAGGAACAAGAGGAGCTCCATTCAGCCCCTCGAGCCTGTTACATAGGAACAGAGGAGGCCATTCAGCCCCTCGAGAGTCTCTTATACAAGAACAGGAGGAGGCCATTCAGCTCCTCGAGCTTGTTACATTAGGAACAGGAGGAGGGCATTCGGCCCCTCGAGCCTGTTACATTAGGAACAACAGGAGGTCCATTCAGCCCCTCGTGGCTGATACACAGGAACAGGAGGAGGCCATGCAGTCCCTTGAGCCTGTTACATAGGAACAGGAGGAGGTCCATTCAAACCCTCGAGTCTCTTACATAGGAACGGAGGAGGCCATTCAGCCCCTCGAGAGTCTCTTATACAAGAACAGGAGGAGGCCATTCAGCCCCTCGAGCCTGTTACATTCGGAACAGGAGGAGGTGCATTCAGTCCCCTCGAGCCTGTTACATTAGGAACAGAAGGAGGCCATTCAGCCCACTCAATCCTGTTACATAGCAACAAGAGGAGCTCCATTCAGCCCCTCGAGCCTGTTACACAGGAACAGGAGGAGGCCATTCAGCCCCCTCGAGCCTGTAACTTTAGGAACAGGAGGAGGCCATTCACCCCCTCGAGTCTCTTATACAGGAACAGGAGGAGACCATGCAGCCCCTCGAGCCTGTTACATAGGAACAGGAGGAGGCCATTCAGCCCCTTGAGCCTGTTACATAGGAAAAGGAGGAGGCCCATTCATCCCCTCGAACCTCTTACATAGGAACGGAGGAGGCCATTCAGCCCCCCGAGCCTCTTATACAGGAACAGGAGGAGGCCATTCAGAACCCTTGAGCCTCTTATACAGGAACAGGAGGAGGCCATTCAGCCCCTCGAGCCTGTTACAAGGAACAGAAGGAGGCCATTCAGCCCCCCGAGTCTCTTATACAGGAACAGGAGGAGGCCATTCAGCCCCTCGAGCCTCTTATACAGTAACAGGAGGAGGCCATTCAGCCCCTCGAGCCTGTTACATAGGAACAGAAGGAGGCCATTCAGCCCCTTGATCCTCTTATATCGGAACAGGAGGAGGCCATTCAGCCCCTCGAGCCTGTTACATAGGAACAGGAGGAGGCCATTCAGCCCCTCAAGCCTGTTACATTAGGAATAGGAGGAGGCCATTCAGCCCCTCGACCCTGTTACATAGAAACAGGAGGAGGCCCATTTAACCCCTCGAGCCTCTTACAGAGGAACGGAGGAGGCCATTCAGCCCCTCTAGCCTCTTATATAGGAACAGGAGGAGGCCATTCAGCCCCTCGAGCCTCTTATACAGGAACAGGAGGAGGCCATTCAGCCCCTCGAGCCTGTTACATAGGAACAGGAGGAGGCCATTCAGCCTCTCGAGCCTGTTACATTAGGAACAGGAGGAGGCCATTCCGCCCCTCGAACCTGTTATATTATGAACAGGAGGAGACCATGCAGCCCCTCGAGCTTGTTACATTAGGAACAGGAGGAGACCATTCAGCCCCTCGAGGCTGTTATATTAGGAACAGGAGGAGGCCATTCAGCCCCTCGAGGCTGTTATATTAGGAACAGAAGGAGGCCATTCAGCCACACGAGCCTCTGAAACAGGAACAGGAGGAGGCCATTCAGCCCCTCGAACCTGTTACATTAGGAACAGGAGGAGGCCCAGTCAGCCCCTCGAGGCTGTTATATTAGGAACAGAAGGAGGCCATTCAGCCACACGAGCCTCTGAAACAGGAACAGGAGGAGACCATGGAGCCCCTCGAGCCTGTTACATTGGGAACAGGAGGAGGCCATTCGGCCCCTCGAACCTGTTACATTAGGAACAGCAGGAAGTCCATTCAGCTCCTCGAGCCGGTTACATTAGGAACAGGAGGAGGCCATTCAGCCCCTCGAGCCGGTTACATTAGGAACAGGAGGAGGCCATTCAGCCCCTCGAGCCTGTTACACAGGAACAGGAGGAGGCCATTCAGTCCCTCAAACCTGTTGTACAGGAACAGGAGGAGGCCATTCAGCACTCGAGCCTGTTACATTAGGAATAGGTGGAGGCCATACAGCCCCTCGAGCCGGTTACATTAGGAACAGGAGGAGGCCATTCAACCTCTCGAGCCGGTTACATTAGGAACAGGAGCAGGCCATTCAGCCCCTCGAACCTATTGCACAGGAACAGGAGACTTTTCAGCCCCTCGAGCCTGTTACATGAGGAATAGGAGGAGGCCATTCAGCCCCTCGAGCCAGTTACACAGGAACAGGAGGAGGCCATTCAGGCTCTCGAGCATGTTACATTAGGAACAGTAGGAGGCCATTCAGCCCCTCGAGCCTGTTACACAGGAACAGGAGACTATTCAGCACCTCGAGCCTGTTACATTAGGAATAGGAGGAGGCCATTCAGCCCCTCGAGACTGTTGTACAGGAACAGGAGGTGGCCATGCAGCCCCTCGAGCATGTTACATTAGGAACAGGAGGAGGCCATTCAGCCCCTCGAACCTTTATATTATGAACAGGAGGAGACCATTCAGCCCCTCGAGCCTGTTACATAGGAACAGGAGGAGGCCATTCAGCCCCTCGAGCCTGTTACATTAGGAACAGGAGGAGGACCATTCAGCTCCCTCAAGCCTGTTACATTCAGAACAGGAGGAGACCATTCAGCCTCTCGAGCCTGTTACATTAGGAACAGAAGGAGGCCATTCAGCCCCCTCAAGCCTGTTACGTTGGGAACAGGAGGAGGAAATTCAGCCCCTCGAGCCTGTTACACAGGAACAGGAGGAGCTACATTCAGCCCCTCGAGCCTGTTACATTCAGAACAGGAGGAGGCCATTCAGCCCCTCGAGCCTGTTACATAGGAACAAGAGGAGCTCCATTCAGTCCCTCGAGCCTGTTACATTCAGAACAGGAGGTGGCCATTCCGCTCCCTCGAGCCTGTTACTTTAGGAACAAGAGGAGGCCATTCAGCCACTCGAGCCTCTGAAACAGGAACAGGAGGAGACCATGCAGCCCCTCGAGCCTGTTACATTGGGAACAGGAGGAGGCCATTCGGCCCCTCGAACCTGTTACATTAGGAACAACAGGAGGTCCATTCAGCCCCTCGAGCCTGTTACACAGGAACAGGAGGAGGCCATTCAGCCCCTCGAGCCTATTATACAGGAACAGGAGGAGGCCATTCAGCACCTCGAGCCTATTATACAGGAACAGGAGGAGGCCATTCAACCTCTCGAGCCGGTTACATTATGAACAGGAGCAGGCCATTCAGCCCCTCGAAACTATTGCACAGGAACAGGAGACTTTTCAGCCCCTCGAGCCTGTTACATGAGGAATAGGAGGAGGCCATTCAGCCCCTCGAGCCAGTTACACAGGAACAGGTGGAGGCCATTCAGCCCCTCGAGCATGTTACATTAGGAACAGGAGGAGGCCATTCAGCCCCTCGAGCCTGTTACACAGAAACAGGAGACTATTCAGCACCTCGAGCCTGTTACATTAGGAATAGGAGGAGGCCATTCAGCCCCTCGAGACTGTTGTACAGGAACAGGAGGTGGCCATGCAGCCCCTCGAGCCTGTTACATTAGGAACAGGAGGAGGCCATTCAGCCCCTCGAACCTGTTATATTATGAACAGGAGGAGACCATGCAGCCCCTCGAGCTTGTTACATTAGGAACAGGAGGATACCATTCAGCCCCTCGAGGCTGTTATATTAGGAACAGGAGGAGGCCATTCAGCCCCTCGAGGCTGTTATATTAGGAACAGAAGGAGGCCATTCAGCCACACGAGCCTCTGAAACAGGAACAGGAGGAGACCATGCAGCCCCTCGAGCCTGTTACATTGGGAACAGGAGGAGACCATTCGGCCCCTCGAACCTGTTACATTAGGTACAGGAGGAGGCCCAGTCAGCCCCTCGAGGCTGTTATATTAGGAACAGAAGGAGGCCATTCAGCCACACGAGCCTCTGAAACAGGAACAGGAGGAGGCCATTCAGCCCCTCGAACCTGTTACATTAGGAACAGGAGGAGGCCCAGTCAGCCCCTCGAGGCTGTTATATTAGGAACAGAAGGAGGCCATTCAGCCACACGAGCCTCTGAAACAGGAACAGGAGGAGACCATGCAGCCCCTCGAGCCTGTTACATTGGGAACAGGAGGAGGCCATTCGGCCCCTCGAACCTGTTACATTAGGAACAGCAGGAGGTCCATTCAGCTCCTCGAGCCGGTTACATTAGGAACAGGAGGAGGCCATTCAGCCCCTCGAGCCGGTTACATTAGGAACAGGAGGAGGCCATTCAGCCCCTCGAGCCTGTTACACAGGAACAGGAGGAGGCCATTCAGTCCCTCAAACCTGTTGTACAGGAACAGGAGGAGGCCATTCAGCACTCGAGCCTGTTACATTAGGAAGAGGAAGAGGCCATTCAAACTCTCGAGCCGGTTACATTAGGAACAGGAGCAGGCCATTCAGCCCCTCGAACCTATTGCGCAGGAACAGGAGACTTTTCAGCTCCTCGAGCCTGTTACATGAGGAATAGGAGGAAGCCATTCAGCCCCTCAAGCCAGTTACACAGGAACAGGAGGAGGCCATTCAGCCCCTCGAGCCTGTTACATTAGGAACAGGAGGAGTTCAATTCAGTCCCCTCGAGCCTGTTACATGGGAACAAAAGAAGACCATTCAGCCCCCTCAAGCCTGTTACATAGGAACAAGAGGAGCTCCATTCAGCCCCTCGAGCCTGTTACATTAGGAACAGGAGGAGGGCATTCGGCCCCTCGAGCCTGTTACATAGGAACAGGAGGAGGTCCATTCAACCCCTCGAGCCTCTTACATAGGAACAGAGGAGGCCATTCAGCCCCTCGAGAGTCTCTTATACAAGAACAGGAGGAGGCCATTCAGCCACTCGAGCCTGTTACATTAGGAACAGGAGGAGGTACATTCAGTCCCCTCGAGCCTGTTACATTAGGAACAGAAGGAGGCCATTCAGCCCCTTCAATCCTGTTACATAGCAACAAGAGGAGCTCCATTCAGCCCCTCGAGCCTGTTACACAGGAACAGGAGGAGGCCATTCAGCCCCCTCGAGCCTGTTACTTTAGGAACAGGAGGAGGCCATACACCCCCTCGAGCCTCTTATACAGGAACAGGAGGAGACCATGCAGCCCCTCGAGTCTGTTACATAGGAACAGGAGGAGGCCATTCAGCCCCTTGAGCCTGTTACATAGGAAAAGGAGGAGGCCCATTCATCCCCTCGAACCTCTTACATAGGAACGGAGGAGGCCATTCAGCCCCCCGAGCCTCTTATACAGGAACAGGAGGAGGCCATTCAGCCACACGAGCCTCTGAAACAGGAACAGGAGGAGACCATGCAGCCCCTCGAGCCTGTTACATTGGGAACAGGAGGAGGCCATTCGGCCCCTCGAACCTGTTACATTAGGAACAACAGGAGGTCCATTCAGCTCCTCGAGCCGGTTACATTAGGAACAGGAGGAGGCCATTCAGCCCCTCGAGCCGGTTACATTAGGAACAGGAGGAGGCCATTCAGCCCCTCGAGCCTGTTACACAGGAACAGGAGGAGGCCATTCAGTCCCTCAAACCTGTTGTACAGGAACAGGAGGAGGCCATTCAGCACTCGAGCCTGTTACATTAGGAACAGGTGGAGGCCATACAGCCCCTCGAGCCGTTTACATTAGGAACAGGAGGAGGCCATTCAACCTCTCGAGCCAGTTACATTAGGAACAGGAGCAGGCCATTCAGCCCCTCGAACCTATTGCACAGGAACAGGAGACTTTTCAGCCCCTTGAGCCTGTTACATGAGGAATAGGAAGAGGCCATTCAGTCCCTCGAGCCAGTTACACAGGAACAGGAGGAGGCCATTCAGCCCCTCGAGCCTATTATACAGGAACAGGAGGAGGCCATTCAGCCCCTCGAGACTGTTGTACAGGAACAGGAGGTGGCCATGCAGCCCCTCGAGCCTGTTACATTAGGAACAGGAGGAGGCCATTCAGCCCCTCGAACCTGTTATATTATGAACAGGAGGAGACCATGCAGCCCCTCGAGCTTGTTACATTAGGAACAGGAGGATACCATTCAGCCCCTCGAGGCTGTTATATTAGGAACAGGAGGAGGCCATTCAGCCCCTCGAGGCTGTTATATTAGGAACAGAAGGAGGCCATTCAGCCACACGAGCCTCTGAAACAGGAACAGGAGGAGACCATGCAGCCCCTCGAGCCTGTTACAATGGGAACAGGAGGAGACCATTCGGCCCCTCGAACCTGTTACATTAGGTACAGGAGGAGGCCCAGTCAGCCCCTCGAGGCTGTTATATTAGGAACAGAAGGAGGCCATTCAGCCACACGAGCCTCTGAAACAGGAACAGGAGGAGGCCATTCAGCCCCTCGAACCTGTTACATTAGGAACAGGAGGAGGCCCAGTCAGCCCCTCGAGGCTGTTATATTAGGAACAGAAGGAGGCCATTCAGCCACACGAGCCTCTGAAACAGGAACAGGAGGAGACCATGCAGCCCCTCGAGCCTGTTACATTGGGAACAGGAGGAGGCCATTCGGCCCCTCGAACCTGTTACATTAGGAACAGCAGGAGGTCCATTCAGCTCCTCGAGCCGGTTACATTAGGAACAGGAGGAGGCCATTCAGCCCCTCGAGCCTGTTACACAGGAACAGGAGGAGGCCATTCAGTCCCTCAAACCTGTTGTACAGGAACAGGAGGAGGCCATTCAACACTCGAGCCTGTTACATTAGGAACAGGTGGAGGCCATACAGCCCCTCGAGCCGGTTACATTAGGAACAGGAGGAGGCCATTCAACCTCTCGAGCCGGTTACATTATGAACAGGAGCAGGCCATTCAGCCCCTCGAAACTATTGCACAGGAACAGGAGACTTTTCAGCCCCTCGAGCCTGTTACATGAGGAATAGGAGGAGGCCATTCAGCCCCTCGAGCCAGTTACACAGGAACAGGTGGAGGCCATTCAGCCCCTCGAGCATGTTACATTAGGAACAGGAGGAGGCCATTCAGCCCCTCGAGCCTGTTACACAGAAACAGGAGACTATTCAGCACCTCGAGCCTGTTACATTAGGAATAGGAGGAGGCCATTCAGCCCGTCGAGACTGTTGTACAGGAACAGGAGGTGGCCATGCAGCCCCTCGAGCCTGTTACATTAGGAACAGGAGGAGGCCATTCAGCCCCTCGAACCTGTTATATTATGAACAGGAGGAGACCATGCAGCCCCTCGAGCTTGTTACATTAGGAACAGGAGGATACCATTCAGCCCCTCGAGGCTGTTATATTAGGAACAGGAGGAGGCCATTCAGCCCCTCGAGGCTGTTATATTAGGAACAGAAGGAGGCCATTCAGCCACACGAGCCTCTGAAACAGGAACAGGAGGAGACCATGCAGCCCCTCGAGCTTGTTACATTGGGAACAGGAGGAGACCATTCGGCCCCTCGAACCTGTTACATTAGGTACAGGAGGAGGCCCAGTCAGCCCCTCGAGGCTGTTATATTAGGAACAGAAGGAGGCCATTCAGCCACACGAGCCTCTGAAACAGGAACAGGAGGAGGCCATTCAGCCCCTCGAACCTGTTACATTAGGAACAGGAGGAGGCCCAGTCAGCCCCTCGAGGCTGTTATATTAGGAACAAGAGGAGGCCATTCAGCCACACGAGCCTCTGAAACAGGAACAGGAGGAGACCATGCAGCCCCTCGAGCCTGTTACATTGGGAACAGGAGGAGGCCATTCGGCCCCTCGAACCTGTTACATTAGGAACAGCAGGAGGTCCATTCAGCTCCTCGAGCCGGTTACATTAGGAACAGGAGGAGGCCATTCAGCCCCTCGAGCCGGTTACATTAGGAACAGGAGGAGGCCATTCAGCCCCTCGAGCCTGTTACACAGGAACAGGAGGAGGCCATTCAGTCCCTCAAACCTGTTGTACAGGAACAGGAGGAGGCCATTCAGCACTCGAGCCTGTTACATTAGGAAGAGGAAGAGGCCATTCAAACTCTCGAGCCGGTTACATTAGGAACAGGAGCAGGCCATTCAGCCCCTCGAACCTATTGCGCAGGAACAGGAGACTTTTCAGCTCCTCGAGCCTGTTACATGAGGAATAGGAGGAGGCCATTCAGCCCCTCGAGCCAGTTACACAGGAACAGGAGGAGGCCATTCAGCCCCTCGAGCCTGTTACATTAGGAACAGGAGGAGTTCAATTCAGTCCCCTCAAGCCTGTTACATAGGAAAAAAAGGAGACCATTCAGCCCCCTCAAGCCTGTTACATAGGAACAAGAGGAGCTCCATTCAGCCCCTCGAGCCTGTTACATTATGAACAGGAGGAGGGCATTCGGCCCCTCGAGCCTGTTACATAGGAACAGGAGGAGGTCCATTCAACCCCTCGAGCCTCTTACATAGGAACAGAGGAGGCCATTCAGCCCCTCGAGAGTCTCTTATACAAGAACAGGAGGAGGCCATTCAGCCACTCGAGCCTGTTACATTAGGAACAGGAGGAGGTGCATTCAGTCCCCTCGAGCCTGTTACATTAGGAACATGTGGAGGCCATTCAGTCCCTCAAACCTGTTGTACAGGAACAGGAGGAGGCCATTCAGCACTCGAGCCTGTTACATTAGGAACATGTGGAGGCCATACAGCCCATCGAGCCGGTTACATTCGGAACAGGAGGAGGCCATTCAACCTCTCGAGCCGGTTACATTAGGAACAGGAGCAGGCCATTCAGCCCCTCGAACCTGTTGCACAGGAACAGGAGACTTTTCAGCCCCTCGAGCCTGTTACATGAGGAATAGGAGGAGGCCATTCAGCCCCTCGAGCCAGTTACACAGGAACAGGAGGAGGCCATTCAGCCCCTCGAGCCTGTTACATTAGGAACAGGAGGAGGCCATTCAGCCCCTCGAGCCTGTTCCACAGGAACAGGAGGAGGCCATTCAGCTCCTCGAGCCGGTTACATTAGGAACAGGAGGAGGCCATTCAGCCCCTCGAGCCGGTTACATTAGGAACAGGAGGAGGCCATTCAGCCCCTCGAGCCTGTTACACAGGAACAGGAGGAGGCCATTCAGTCCCTCAAAACTGTTGTACAGGAACAGGAGGAGGCCATTCAGCACTCGAGCCTGTTACATTAGGAACAGGTGGAGGCCATACAGCCCCTCGAGCCGGTTACATTAGGAACAGGAGCAGGCCATTCAGCCCCTCGAACCTATTGCACAGGAACAGGAGACTTTTCAGCCCCTCGAGCCTGTTACATGAGGAATAGGAGGAGGCCATTCAGCCCCTCGAGCCAGTTACACAGGAACAGGAGGAGGCCATTCAGCCCCTCGAGCATGTTACATTAGGAACAGGAGGAGGCCATTCAGCCCCTCGAGCCTGTTACACAGGAACAGGAGACTATTCAGCACCTCGAGCCTGTTACATTAGGAATAGGAGGAGGCCATTCAGCCCCTCGAGACTGTTGTACAGGAACAGGAGGTGGCCATGCAGCCCCTCGAGCCTGTTACATTATGAACAGGAGGAGACCATGCAGCCCCTCGAGCTTGTTACATTAGGAACAGGAGGATACCATTCAGCCCCTCGAGGCTGTTATATTAGGAACAGGAGGAGGCCATTCAGCCCCTCGAACCTGTTAATTTAGGAACAGGAGGAGGTCATTCAGCCCCTCGAGCCTGTTACATTAGGAACAGAAGGAGTTCAATTCAGTCTCCTCGAGCCTGTTACATAGGAACAGAAGGAGACCATTCAGCCCCCTGAAACCTGTTACATAGGAACAAGAGGAGCTCCATTCAGCCCCTCGAGCCTGTTACATAGGAACAGAGGAGGCCATTCAGCCCCTCGAGAGTCTCTTATACAAGAACAGGAGGAGGCCATTCAGCTCCTCGAGCTTGTTACATTAGGAACAGGAGGAGGGCATTCGGCCCCTCGAGCCTGTTACATTAGGAACAACAGGAGGTCCATTCAGCCCCTCGTGGCTGATACACAGGAACAGGAGGAGGCCATGCAGTCCCTTGAGCCTGTTACATAGGAACAGGAGGAGGTCCATTCAAACCCTCGAGTCTCTTACATAGGAACGGAGGAGGCCATTCAGCCCCTCGAGAGTCTCTTATACAAGAACAGGAGGAGGCCATTCAGCCCCTCGAGCCTGTTACATTCGGAACAGGAGGAGGTGCATTCAGTCCCCTCGAGCCTGTTACATTAGGAACAGAAGGAGGCCATTCAGCCCACTCAATCCTGTTACATAGCAACAAGAGGAGCTCCATTCAGCCCCTCGAGCCTGTTACACAGGAACAGGAGGAGGCCATTCAGCCCCCTCGAGCCTGTAACTTTAGGAACAGGAGGAGGCCATTCACCCCCTCGAGTCTCTTATACAGGAACAGGAGGAGACCATGCAGCCCCTCGAGCCTGTTACATAGGAACAGGAGGAGGCCATTCAGCCCCTTGAGCCTGTTACATAGGAAAAGGAGGAGGCCCATTCATCCCCTCGAACCTCTTACATAGGAACGGAGGAGGCCATTCAGCCCCCCGAGCCTCTTATACAGGAACAGGAGGAGGCCATTCAGAACCCTTGAGCCTCTTATACAGGAACAGGAGGAGGCCATTCAGCCCCTCGAGCCTGTTACAGGGAACAGAAGGAGGCCATTCAGCCCCCCGAGTCTCTTATACAGGAACAGGAGGAGGCCATTCAGCCCCTCGAGCCTCTTATACAGTAACAGGAGGAGGCCATTCAGCCCCTCGAGCCTGTTACATAGGAACAGAAGGAGGCCATTCAGCCCCTTGATCCTCTTATATCGGAACAGGAGGAGGCCATTCAGCCCCTCGAGCCTGTTACATAGGAACAGGAGGAGGCCATTCAGCCCCTCAAGCCTGTTACATTAGGAATAGGAGGAGGCCATTCAGCCCCTCGACCCTGTTACATAGAAACAGGAGGAGGCCCATTTAACCCCTCGAGCCTCTTACAGAGGAACGGAGGAGGCCATTCAGCCCCTCTAGCCTCTTATATAGGAACAGGAGGAGGCCATTCAGCCCCTCGAGCCTCTTATACAGGAACAGGAGGAGGCCATTCAGCCCCTCGAGCCTGTTACATAGGAACAGGAGGAGGCCATTCAGCCTCTCGAGCCTGTTACATTAGGAACAGGAGGAGGCCATTCCGCCCCTCGAACCTGTTATATTATGAACAGGAGGAGACCATGCAGCCCCTCGAGCTTGTTACATTAGGAACAGGAGGAGACCATTCAGCCCCTCGAGGCTGTTATATTAGGAACAGGAGGAGGCCATTCAGCCCCTCGAGGCTGTTATATTAGGAACAGAAGGAGGCCATTCAGCCACACGAGCCTCTGAAACAGGAACAGGAGGAGGCCATTCAGCCCCTCGAACCTGTTACATTAGGAACAGGAGGAGGCCCAGTCAGCCCCTCGAGGCTGTTATATTAGGAACAGAAGGAGGCCATTCAGCCACACGAGCCTCTGAAACAGGAACAGGAGGAGACCATGGAGCCCCTCGAGCCTGTTACATTGGGAACAGGAGGAGGCCATTCGGCCCCTCGAACCTGTTACATTAGGAACAGCAGGAAGTCCATTCAGCTCCTCGAGCCGGTTACATTAGGAACAGGAGGAGGCCATTCAGCCCCTCGAGCCGGTTACATTAGGAACAGGAGGAGGCCATTCAGCCCCTCGAGCCTGTTACACAGGAACAGGAGGAGGCCATTCAGTCCCTCAAACCTGTTGTACAGGAACAGGAGGAGGCCATTCAGCACTCGAGCCTGTTACATTAGGAATAGGTGGAGGCCATACAGCCCCTCGAGCCGGTTACATTAGGAACAGGAGGAGGCCATTCAACCTCTCGAGCCGGTTATATTAGGAACAGGAGCAGGCCATTCAGCCCCTCGAACCTATTGCACAGGAACAGGAGACTTTTCAGCCCCTCGAGCCTGTTACATGAGGAATAGGAGGAGGCCATTCAGCCCCTCGAGCCAGTTACACAGGAACAGGAGGAGGCCATTCAGGCTCTCGAGCATGTTACATTAGGAACAGTAGGAGGCCATTCAGCCCCTCGAGCCTGTTACACAGGAACAGGAGACTATTCAGCACCTCGAGCCTGTTACATTAGGAATAGGAGGAGGCCATTCAGCCCCTCGAGACTGTTGTACAGGAACAGGAGGTGGCCATGCAGCCCCTCGAGCATGTTACATTAGGAACAGGAGGAGGCCATTCAGCCCCTCGAACCTTTATATTATGAACAGGAGGAGACCATTCAGCCCCTCGAGCCTGTTACATAGGAACAGGAGGAGGCCATTCAGCCCCTCGAGCCTGTTACATTAGGAACAGGAGGAGGACCATTCAGCTCCCTCAAGCCTGTTACATTCAGAACAGGAGGAGACCATTCAGCCTCTCGAGCCTGTTACATTAGGAACAGAAGGAGGCCATTCAGCCCCCTCAAGCCTGTTACGTTGGGAACAGGAGGAGGAAATTCAGCCCCTCGAGCCTGTTACACAGGAACAGGAGGAGCTACATTCAGCCCCTCGAGCCTGTTACATTCAGAACAGGAGGAGGCCATTCAGCCCCTCGAGCCTGTTACATAGGAACAAGAGGAGCTCCATTCAGTCCCTCGAGCCTGTTACATTCAGAACAGGAGGTGGCCATTCCGCTCCCTCGAGCCTGTTACTTTAGGAACAAGAGGAGGCCATTCAGCCACTCGAGCCTCTGAAACAGGAACAGGAGGAGACCATGCAGCCCCTCGAGCCTGTTACATTGGGAACAGGAGGAGGCCATTCGGCCCCTCGAACCTGTTACATTAGGAACAACAGGAGGTCCATTCAGCCCCTCGAGCCTGTTACACAGGAACAGGAGGAGGCCATTCAGCCCCTCGAGCCTATTATACAGGAACAGGAGGAGGCCATTCAGCACCTCGAGCCTATTATACAGGAACAGGAGGAGGCCATTCAACCTCTCGAGCCGGTTACATTATGAACAGGAGCAGGCCATTCAGCCCCTCGAAACTATTGCACAGGAACAGGAGACTTTTCAGCCCCTCGAGCCTGTTACATGAGGAATAGGAGGAGGCCATTCAGCCCCTCGAGCCAGTTACACAGGAACAGGTGGAGGCCATTCAGCCCCTCGAGCATGTTACATTAGGAACAGGAGGAGGCCATTCAGCCCCTCGAGCCTGTTACACAGAAACAGGAGACTATTCAGCACCTCGAGCCTGTTACATTAGGAATAGGAGGAGGCCATTCAGCCCCTCGAGACTGTTGTACAGGAACAGGAGGTGGCCATGCAGCCCCTCGAGCCTGTTACATTAGGAACAGGAGGAGGCCATTCAGCCCCTCGAACCTGTTATATTATGAACAGGAGGAGACCATGCAGCCCCTCGAGCTTGTTACATTAGGAACAGGAGG
This sequence comes from Pristiophorus japonicus, assembly GCF_044704955.1. Taxonomy (NCBI): domain Eukaryota; kingdom Metazoa; phylum Chordata; class Chondrichthyes; family Pristiophoridae; genus Pristiophorus; species Pristiophorus japonicus. Next base: position 430,677 of record NW_027254347.1, read on the forward strand.
ATACCATTCAGCCCCTCGAGGCTGTTATATTAGGAACAGGAGGAGGCCATTCAGCCCCTCGAGGCTGTTATATTAGGAACAGAAGGAGGCCATTCAGCCACACGAGCCTCTGAAACAGGAACAGGAGGAGACCATGCAGCCCCTCGAGCCTGTTACATTGGGAACAGGAGGAGACCATTCGGCCCCTCGAACCTGTTACATTAGGTACAGGAGGAGGCCCAGTCAGCCCCTCGAGGCTGTTATATTAGGAACAGAAGGAGGCCATTCAGCCACACGAGCCTCTGAAACAGGAACAGGAGGAGGCCATTCAGCCCCTCGAACCTGTTACATTAGGAACAGGAGGAGGCCCAGTCAGCCCCTCGAGGCTGTTATATTAGGAACAGAAGGAGGCCATTCAGCCACACGAGCCTCTGAAACAGGAACAGGAGGAGACCATGCAGCCCCTCGAGCCTGTTACATTGGGAACAGGAGGAGGCCATTCGGCCCCTCGAACCTGTTACATTAGGAACAGCAGGAGGTCCATTCAGCTCCTCGAGCCGGTTACATTAGGAACAGGAGGAGGCCATTCAGCCCCTCGAGCCGGTTACATTAGGAACAGGAGGAGGCCATTCAGCCCCTCGAGCCTGTTACACAGGAACAGGAGGAGGCCATTCAGTCCCTCAAACCTGTTGTACAGGAACAGGAGGAGGCCATTCAGCACTCGAGCCTGTTACATTAGGAAGAGGAAGAGGCCATTCAAACTCTCGAGCCGGTTACATTAGGAACAGGAGCAGGCCATTCAGCCCCTCGAACCTATTGCGCAGGAACAGGAGACTTTTCAGCTCCTCGAGCCTGTTACATGAGGAATAGGAGGAAGCCATTCAGCCCCTCAAGCCAGTTACACAGGAACAGGAGGAGGCCATTCAGCCCCTCGAGCCTGTTACATTAGGAACAGGAGGAGTTCAATTCAGTCCCCTCGAGCCTGTTACATGGGAACAAAAGAAGACCATTCAGCCCCCTCAAGCCTGTTACATAGGAACAAGAGGAGCTCCATTCAGCCCCTCGAGCCTGTTACATTAGGAACAGGAGGAGGGCATTCGGCCCCTCGAGCCTGTTACATAGGAACAGGAGGAGGTCCATTCAACCCCTCGAGCCTCTTACATAGGAACAGAGGAGGCCATTCAGCCCCTCGAGAGTCTCTTATACAAGAACAGGAGGAGGCCATTCAGCCACTCGAGCCTGTTACATTAGGAACAGGAGGAGGTACATTCAGTCCCCTCGAGCCTGTTACATTAGGAACAGAAGGAGGCCATTCAGCCCCTTCAATCCTGTTACATAGCAACAAGAGGAGCTCCATTCAGCCCCTCGAGCCTGTTACACAGGAACAGGAGGAGGCCATTCAGCCCCCTCGAGCCTGTTACTTTAGGAACAGGAGGAGGCCATACACCCCCTCGAGCCTCTTATACAGGAACAGGAGGAGACCATGCAGCCCCTCGAGTCTGTTACATAGGAACAGGAGGAGGCCATTCAGCCCCTTGAGCCTGTTACATAGGAAAAGGAGGAGGCCCATTCATCCCCTCGAACCTCTTACATAGGAACGGAGGAGGCCATTCAGCCCCCCGAGCCTCTTATACAGGAACAGGAGGAGGCCATTCAGCCACACGAGCCTCTGAAACAGGAACAGGAGGAGACCATGCAGCCCCTCGAGCCTGTTACATTGGGAACAGGAGGAGGCCATTCGGCCCCTCGAACCTGTTACATTAGGAACAACAGGAGGTCCATTCAGCTCCTCGAGCCGGTTACATTAGGAACAGGAGGAGGCCATTCAGCCCCTCGAGCCGGTTACATTAGGAACAGGAGGAGGCCATTCAGCCCCTCGAGCCTGTTACACAGGAACAGGAGGAGGCCATTCAGTCCCTCAAACCTGTTGTACAGGAACAGGAGGAGGCCATTCAGCACTCGAGCCTGTTACATTAGGAACAGGTGGAGGCCATACAGCCCCTCGAGCCGTTTACATTAGGAACAGGAGGAGGCCATTCAACCTCTCGAGCCAGTTACATTAGGAACAGGAGCAGGCCATTCAGCCCCTCGAACCTATTGCACAGGAACAGGAGACTTTTCAGCCCCTTGAGCCTGTTACATGAGGAATAGGAAGAGGCCATTCAGTCCCTCGAGCCAGTTACACAGGAACAGGAGGAGGCCATTCAGCCCCTCGAGCCTATTATACAGGAACAGGAGGAGGCCATTCAGCCCCTCGAGACTGTTGTACAGGAACAGGAGGTGGCCATGCAGCCCCTCGAGCCTGTTACATTAGGAACAGGAGGAGGCCATTCAGCCCCTCGAACCTGTTATATTATGAACAGGAGGAGACCATGCAGCCCCTCGAGCTTGTTACATTAGGAACAGGAGGATACCATTCAGCCCCTCGAGGCTGTTATATTAGGAACAGGAGGAGGCCATTCAGCCCCTCGAGGCTGTTATATTAGGAACAGAAGGAGGCCATTCAGCCACACGAGCCTCTGAAACAGGAACAGGAGGAGACCATGCAGCCCCTCGAGCCTGTTACATTGGGAACAGGAGGAGACCATTCGGCCCCTCGAACCTGTTACATTAGGTACAGGAGGAGGCCCAGTCAGCCCCTCGAGGCTGTTATATTAGGAACAGAAGGAGGCCATTCAGCCACACGAGCCTCTGAAACAGGAACAGGAGGAGGCCATTCAGCCCCTCGAACCTGTTACATTAGGAACAGGAGGAGGCCCAGTCAGCCCCTCGAGGCTGTTATATTAGGAACAGAAGGAGGCCATTCAGCCACACGAGCCTCTGAAACAGGAACAGGAGGAGACCATGCAGCCCCTCGAGCCTGTTACATTGGGAACAGGAGGAGGCCATTCGGCCCCTCGAACCTGTTACATTAGGAACAGCAGGAGGTCCATTCAGCTCCTCGAGCCGGTTACATTAGGAACAGGAGGAGGCCATTCAGCCCCTCGAGCCTGTTACACAGGAACAGGAGGAGGCCATTCAGTCCCTCAAACCTGTTGTACAGGAACAGGAGGAGGCCATTCAACACTCGAGCCTGTTACATTAGGAACAGGTGGAGGCCATACAGCCCCTCGAGCCGGTTACATTAGGAACAGGAGGAGGCCATTCAACCTCTCGAGCCGGTTACATTATGAACAGGAGCAGGCCATTCAGCCCCTCGAAACTATTGCACAGGAACAGGAGACTTTTCAGCCCCTCGAGCCTGTTACATGAGGAATAGGAGGAGGCCATTCAGCCCCTCGAGCCAGTTACACAGGAACAGGTGGAGGCCATTCAGCCCCTCGAGCATGTTACATTAGGAACAGGAGGAGGCCATTCAGCCCCTCGAGCCTGTTACACAGAAACAGGAGACTATTCAGCACCTCGAGCCTGTTACATTAGGAATAGGAGGAGGCCATTCAGCCCGTCGAGACTGTTGTACAGGAACAGGAGGTGGCCATGCAGCCCCTCGAGCCTGTTACATTAGGAACAGGAGGAGGCCATTCAGCCCCTCGAACCTGTTATATTATGAACAGGAGGAGACCATGCAGCCCCTCGAGCTTGTTACATTAGGAACAGGAGGATACCATTCAGCCCCTCGAGGCTGTTATATTAGGAACAGGAGGAGGCCATTCAGCCCCTCGAGGCTGTTATATTAGGAACAGAAGGAGGCCATTCAGCCACACGAGCCTCTGAAACAGGAACAGGAGGAGACCATGCAGCCCCTCGAGCTTGTTACATTGGGAACAGGAGGAGACCATTCGGCCCCTCGAACCTGTTACATTAGGTACAGGAGGAGGCCCAGTCAGCCCCTCGAGGCTGTTATATTAGGAACAGAAGGAGGCCATTCAGCCACACGAGCCTCTGAAACAGGAACAGGAGGAGGCCATTCAGCCCCTCGAACCTGTTACATTAGGAACAGGAGGAGGCCCAGTCAGCCCCTCGAGGCTGTTATATTAGGAACAAGAGGAGGCCATTCAGCCACACGAGCCTCTGAAACAGGAACAGGAGGAGACCATGCAGCCCCTCGAGCCTGTTACATTGGGAACAGGAGGAGGCCATTCGGCCCCTCGAACCTGTTACATTAGGAACAGCAGGAGGTCCATTCAGCTCCTCGAGCCGGTTACATTAGGAACAGGAGGAGGCCATTCAGCCCCTCGAGCCGGTTACATTAGGAACAGGAGGAGGCCATTCAGCCCCTCGAGCCTGTTACACAGGAACAGGAGGAGGCCATTCAGTCCCTCAAACCTGTTGTACAGGAACAGGAGGAGGCCATTCAGCACTCGAGCCTGTTACATTAGGAAGAGGAAGAGGCCATTCAAACTCTCGAGCCGGTTACATTAGGAACAGGAGCAGGCCATTCAGCCCCTCGAACCTATTGCGCAGGAACAGGAGACTTTTCAGCTCCTCGAGCCTGTTACATGAGGAATAGGAGGAGGCCATTCAGCCCCTCGAGCCAGTTACACAGGAACAGGAGGAGGCCATTCAGCCCCTCGAGCCTGTTACATTAGGAACAGGAGGAGTTCAATTCAGTCCCCTCAAGCCTGTTACATAGGAAAAAAAGGAGACCATTCAGCCCCCTCAAGCCTGTTACATAGGAACAAGAGGAGCTCCATTCAGCCCCTCGAGCCTGTTACATTATGAACAGGAGGAGGGCATTCGGCCCCTCGAGCCTGTTACATAGGAACAGGAGGAGGTCCATTCAACCCCTCGAGCCTCTTACATAGGAACAGAGGAGGCCATTCAGCCCCTCGAGAGTCTCTTATACAAGAACAGGAGGAGGCCATTCAGCCACTCGAGCCTGTTACATTAGGAACAGGAGGAGGTGCATTCAGTCCCCTCGAGCCTGTTACATTAGGAACAGAAGGAGGCCATTCAGCCCCTTCAATCCTGTTACATAGCAACAAGAGGAGCTCCATTCAGCCCCTCGAGCCTGTTACACAGGAACAGGAGGAGGCCATTCAGCCCCCTCGAGCCTGTTACTTTAGGAACAGGAGGAGGCCATACACCCCCTCGAGCCTCTTATACAGGAACAGGAAGAGACCATGCAGCCCCTCGAGCCTGTTACATAGGAACAGGAGGAGGCCATTCAGCCCCTTGAGCCTGTTACATAGGAAAAGGAGGAGGCCCATTCATCCCCTCGAACCTCTTACATAGGAACGGAGGAGGCCATTCAGCCCCCCGAGCCTCTTATACAGGAACAGGAGGAGGCCATTCAGCCACACGAGACTCTGAAACAGGAACAGCAGGAGGCCATTCAGCCCCTCGAACCTGTTACATTAGGAACAGGAGGAGGCCCAGTCAGCCCCTCGAGGCTGTTATATTAGGAACAAGAGGAGGCCATTCAGCCACACGAGCCTCTGAAACAGGAACAGGAGGAGACCATTCAGCCCCTCGAGACTGTTGTACAGGAACAGGAGGTGGCCATGCAGCCCCTCGAGCATGTTACATTAGGAACAGGAGGAGGCCATTCAGCCCCTCGAACCTTTATATTATGAACAGGAGGAGACCATTCAGCCCCTCGAGCCTGTTACATAGGAACAGGAGGAGGCCATTCAGCCCCTCGAGCCTGTTACATTAGGAACAGGAGGAGGACCATTCAGCTCCCTCAAGCCTGTTACATTCAGAACAGGAGGAGACCATTCAGCCTCTCGAGCCTGTTACATTAGGAACAGAAGGAGGCCATTCAGCCCCCTCAAGCCTGTTACGTTGGGAACAGGAGGAGGAAATTCAGCCCCTCGAGCCTGTTACACAGGAACAGGAGGAGCTACATTCAGCCCCTCGAGCCTGTTACATTCAGAACAGGAGGAGGCCATTCAGCCCCTCGAGCCTGTTACACAGGAACAAGAGGAGCTCCATTCAGTCCCTCGAGCCTGTTACATTCAGAAAAGGAGGAGGCCATTCAGCTCCCTCGAGCCTGTTACTTTAGGAACAAGAGGAGGCCATTCAGCCACACGAGCCTCTGAAACAGGAACAGGAGGAGACCATGCAGCCCCTCGAGCCTGTTACATTGGGAACAGGAGGAGGCCATTCGGCCCCTCGAACCTGTTACATTAGGAACAACAGGAGGTCCATTCAGCCCCTCGAGCCTGTTACACAGGAACAGGAGGAGGCCATTCAGCCCCTCGAGCCTATTATACAGGAACAGGAGGAGGCCATTCAGCCCATCGAGCCTATTATACAGGAACAGGAGGAGGCCATTCAGCCCCTCGAGCATGTTACATTAGGAACAGGAGGAGGCCATTCAGCCCCTCGAGCCTGTTACACAGAAACAGGAGACTATTCAGCACCTCGAGCCTGTTACATTAGGAATAGGAGGAGGCCATTCAGCCCCTCGAGACTGTTGTACAGGAACAGGAGGTGGCCATGCAGCCCCTCGAGCCTGTTACATTAGGAACAGGAGGAGGCCATTCAGCCCCTCGAACCTGTTATATTATGAACAGGAGGAGACCATGCAGCCCCTCGAGCCTCTTACAGAGGAACGGAGGAGGCCATTCAGCCCCTCTAGCCTCTTATATAGGAACAGGAGGAGGCCATTCAGCCCCTTGAGCCTCTTATACAGGAACAGGAGGAGGCCATTCAGCCCCTCGAGCCTGTTACATAGGAACAGGAGGAGGCCATTCAGCCCCTCGAGCCTGTTACATTAGGAACAGGAGGAGGACCATTCAGCTCCCTCAAGCCTGTTACATTCAGAACAGGAGGAGACCATTCAGCCTCTCGAGCCTGTTACATTAGGAACAGAAGGAGGCCATTCAGCCCCCTCAAGCCTGTTACGTTGGGAACAGGAGGAGGAAATTCAGCCCCTCGAGCCTGTTACACAGGAACAGGAGGAGCTACATTCAGCCCCTCGAGCCTGTTACATAGGAACAAGAGGAGCTCCATTCAGCCCCTCGAGCCTGTTACATTCAGAACAGCAGGAGGCCATTCAGCTCCCTCGAGCCTGTTACTTTAGGAACAAGAGGAGGCCATTCAGCCACACGAGCCTCTGAAACAGGAACAGGAGGAGACCATGCAGCCCCTCGAGCCTGTTACATTGGGAACAGGAGGAGGCCATTCGGCCCCTCGAACCTGTTACATTAGGAACAACAGGAGGTCCATTCAGCTCCTCGAGCCGGTTACATTAGGAACAGGAGGAGGCCATTCAGCCCCTCGAGCCGGTTACATTAGGAACAGGAGGAGGCCATTCAGCCCCTCGAGCCTGTTACACAGGAACAGGAGGAGGCCATTCAGTCCCTCAAACCTGTTGTACAGGAACAGGAGGAGGCCATTCAGCACTCGAGCCTGTTACATTAGGAACAGGTGGAGGCCATACAGCCCCTCGAGCCGGTTACATTAGGAACAGGAGGAGGCCATTCAACCTCTCGAGCCGGTTACATTAGGAACAGGAGCAGGCCATTCAGCCCCTCGAACCTATTGCACAGGAACAGGAGACTTTTCAGCCCCTCGAGCCTGTTACATGAGGAATAGGAAGAGGCCATTCAGCCCCTCGAGCCAGTTACACAGGAACAGGAGGAGGCCATTCAGCCCCTCGAGCATGTTACATTAGGAACAGGAGGAGGCCATTCAGCCCCTCGAGCCTGTTACATAGGAACAGGAGGAGGCCATTCAGCCCCTCGAGACTGTTGTACAGGAACAGGAGGTGGCCATGCAGCCCCTCGAGCATGTTACATTAGGAACAGGAGGAGGCCATTCAGCCCCTCGAACCTGTTATATTATGAACAGGAGGAGACCATTCAGCCCCTCGAGCCTGTTACATAGGAACAGGAGGAGGCCATTCAGCACTCGAACCTGTTAATTTAGGAACAGAAGGAGGCCATTCAGCCCCCTCAAGCCTGTTACGTTGGGAACAGGAGGAGGAAATTCAGCCCCTCGAGCCTGTTACACAGGAACAGGAGGAGCTACATTCAGCTCCTCGAGCCTGTTACATAGGAACAAGAGGAGCTCCATTCAGCCCCTCGAGCCTGTTACATTCAGAACAGCAGGAGGCCATTCAGCTCCCTCGAGCCTGTTACTTTAGGAACAAGAGGAGGCCATTCGGCCCCTCGAACCTGTTACATTAGGAACAACAGGAGGTCCATTCAGCTCCTCGAGCCGGTTACATTAGGAACAGGAGGAGACCATGCAGCCCCTCGAGCCTGTTACATTGGGAACAGGAGGAGGCCATTCGGCCCCTCGAACCTGTTACATTAGGAACAACAGGAGGTCCATTCAGCTCCTCGAGCCGGTTACATTAGGAACAGGAGGAGGCCATTCAGCCCCTCGAGCCGGTTACATTAGGAACAGGAGGAGGCCATTCAGCCCCTCGAGCCTGTTACACAGGAACAGGAGTAGGCCATTCAGTCCCTCAAACCTGTTGTACAGGAACAGGAGGAGGCCATTCAGCACTCGAGCCTGTTACATTAGGAACAGGTGGAGGCCATACAGCCCCTCGAGCCTGTTACATTCAGAACAGGAGGAGGCCATTCAGCTCCCTCGAGCCTGTTACTTTAGGAACAAGAGGAGGCCATTCAGCCACACGAGCCTCTGAAACAGGAACAGGAGGAGACCATGCAGCCCCTCGAGCCTGTTACATTGGGAACAGGAGGAGGCCATTCGGCCCCTCGAACCTGTTACATTAGGAACAACAGGAGGTCCATTCAGCCCCTCGAGCCTGTTACACAGGAACAGGATGAGGCCATCCAGCTCCTCGAGCCTGTTACACAGAAACAGGAGGAGGCCATCCAGCCCGTTGAGCCTGTTACACAGGAACAGGAGGAGGCCATTCAGCCCCTCGAGCCAGTTACACAGGAACAGGAGGAGGCCATTCAGCCCCTCGAGCATGTTACATTAGGAACAGGAGGAGGCCATTCAGCCCCTCGAGCCTGTTACACAGAAACAGGAGACTATTCAGCACCTCGAGCCTGTAACATTAGGAACAGTAAGGATACCATTCAGCCCCTCGAGGCTGTTATATTAGGAACAGGAGGAGGCCATTCAGCCCCTCGAGGCTGTTATATTAGGAACAGGAGGAGACCATGCAGCCCCTCGAGCTTGTTACATTAGGAACAGGAGGATACCATTCAGCCCCTCGAGGCTGTTATATTAGGAACAGGAGGAGGCCATTCAGCCCCTCGAACCTGTTACATTAGGAACAGGAGGAGGCCCAGTCAGCCCCTCAAGGCTGTTATATTAGGAACAGGAGGAGGCCATTCAGCCCCTCGAACCTGTTACATTATGAACAGGAGGAGGCCATTCATCCCCTCGAGCCTGTTACATTAGGAACAGGAGGAAGCTATTCAGCTGTTCGAGCCTGTTAAATGAACAACAGGAGGAGGCCATTTTCCCCCTCGAACCTGTTACACAGAAAAAGGAGGAGGCTATTCAGCCCCTCGAGCCTGTTACATTAGCAACAAGAGGAGGCCATTCAGCCCCTCGAGCATTACATTAGGAACAGGAGGCGGCCATTCAGCCCCTCGAGCCAGTTACCATTGGAACAGGAGGAGACCATTCAGACCCTCAAGCCTGTTACATGAGGAGCAGAAGGAGACTATTCAGCCCCTCGAGCCTGTTACATCGCAACAGGAGGAGGACATTCCGCCCCTCGAGCCTGTTACCTCAGGAAAAGGAGGAGGCCATTCAGCCCCTCGAGCCTGTTTCATAGGAACAGGATAAGGACATGCAGCCCCTCGAGCCTGTTACATTAGGGACAGGATCAGGCCATGCAGTCCCTCGAGCCTGTTACATTAGGAATAGGAGAAGGCCATTCAGCCCCTCGAGACTGTTATATTATCAACAGGCGGAAGCCATTCAGCCCCTCAACCAGTTACAGAGGAACAGGAGGAGGCCATTCAACCCCTCGAGCCGTTTATACAGAAACAGGAGGAGACCATGCAGCCCCTTGAGCCTGTTACATTCGGAACAGGAGGAGATAATGCAGCCCCTCGAGCCTGTTCCACAGGACCAGGAGGAGGCTATTCAGCCCCTCGAGCCTGTTACATTTGGAAAAGGAGGAGGCCATTCAACCCCTCGAGCTGGTTACATTAAGAACAGGAGGAGGCCATTCAGCCCCTCGAGCCTGTTGCACAGGAACAAGAGGAGGCCATTCAGCCCCTCGACCTTGTTACATTAGGAACAGCAGGAGGCCATTCAGCCTCTCGAGCCTTTTACATTAGGAACAGTAGTAGGCCATTCAGCACTCGAGCCTATTACATAGGAACAGGAGGAGGCCATTCAGCCCCTCGAGCCTGTTACATTCGGAACAGGAGGAGGACATTCCGCCCCCTCAAGCCTGTTACATTTGGAACAGGAGGAGGCCTTTCAGTTCCTCGAACCTGTTACATTAGGAACAGGAGGAGGCCCAGTCAGCCCCTCGAGCCTGTTATACAGGAACAGGAGGTGGCCATGCAGCCCCTCGAGCCTGTTACATTAGGAACAGGAGGATGCCATTCAGCCCCTCGAGCCTGTTATATTAGGAACAGGAGGAGGCCATTCAGCCCCTCGAGCCTGTTACACAGGAACAAGAGAAGGCCATTCAGCCCCTCGAGCCTGTTACATTAGGAACAGGAGGAGGCCACTCAACCCCTCGAGCCTGTTACATTAGGAACAGGAGGAAGCTATTCAGCTGTTCGAGCCTGTTACATGAACAACAGGAGGAGGCCATTCTGCCCCTCGAACCTGTTACACAGGAAAAGGAGGAGGCTATTCAGCCCCTTGAGCCTGTTACATTAGCAATGAGGAGGCCATTCAGCCCCTCGAGCATTACATTAGGAACAGGAGGAGGCCATTCAGCCCCTCGAGCCAGTTACCATTGGAACAGGAGGAGGCCATTCAGGCCCTCAAGCCTGTGACATTAGGAACAGGAGGAAGCCATTCAGCTCCTCGAGCCTGTTACATGAGCAACAGGAGGAGGCCATTCATCCCCTCAAGCCTGTTACACAGGAACAGGAGGAGACCATTCAGCCCCTCGACCCTGTGACACAGGAACAGGAGGAGGTCATTGAACCTCTCAAACCGGTTACATTAGGAACAGGACAAGGCCATTCAGCCCCTCAAATCCATTACATTAGGAACAAGAGGAGGCCATTCAGCCCCTCGAGCCTGTTACATTAGGAACAAGAGGAGGCCATTCAGCCCCTCGATCCTGTTACATTAGGAACACAAGGAGGCCATTCAGCCCCTCGACCCTGTCACACAGGAACAGGAGGAGGCCATTCAGCCCCTAAAACCTGTTACATTAGGAACAGGAGGAGGCCATTCAGCTCCTCGATCCTGTTACATTAGGAACAGGATCAGGCCATTCAGCCCCTTGAGCCAGTTACAGAGGAACAGGAGGAGGCCATTCAGCCCCTCGAGTCTGTTGCACAGAACAGGATCAGGCCATTCAGCCCCTCGAGCCAGTTACATAGGAACAGGAGGAGGCCATTCTGCCCCTCGAGCCTGTTACACAGGAAAAGGTGGAGGCTATTCAGCCCCTCGAGCCTGTTACCTTAGCAGCAAGAGGAGGCCATTCAGCCCCTCGAGCCTTACATTAGGAACAGTAGGAGGCCATTCATCCCCTCGAGCCAGTTACCATTGGAACAGGAGGAGACCATTCAGGCCCTCAAGCCTGTTACATGAGGAACAGAAGGAGACTATTCAGCCCCTCGAGCCTGTTACATCGCAACAGGAGGAGGCCATTCCGCCCCTCGAGCCTGTTACCTCAGGAAAAGGAGGAGGCCATTCAGCCCCTCGAGCCTGTTACATAGGAACAGGATAAGGCCATGCAGCCCCTCGAGCCTGTTACATTAGGGACAGGATCAGGCCATTCAGCCCCTCGAGCCTGTTACATTAGGAATAGGAGGAGGCCATTTAGTCCGTCGAGCCTGTTATATTATCAACAGGCGGAAGCCATTCAGCCCCTCAACCAGTTACAGAGGAACAGGAGGAGGCCATTCAGCCCCTCGAGCCTGTTATATTAGGAACAGGAGGAGGCCATTCAGCCCCTCGAGCCTGTTACATTAGGAACAGGAGGAAGCTATTCAGCTGTTCAAGCCTGTTACATGAACAACAGGAGGAGGCCATTCTGCCCCTCGAACCTGTTACACAGGAAAAGGAGGAGGCTATTCAGCCCCTCGAGCCTGTTACATTAGCAACAAGAGGAGGCCATTCAGCCCCTTGAGCATTACATTAGGAACAGGAGGAGGCCATTCAGCCCCTCGAGCCAGTTAGCATTGGAACAGGAGGAGGCCATTCAGGCCCTCAAGCCTGTTACATTAGGAATAGGAGGAGGCCATTCAGCCCCTCGAGCCTGTTATATTATCAACAGGCGGAAGCCATTCAGCCCCTCAACCAGTTACAGAGGAACAGGAGGAGGCCATTCAGCCCCTCGAGCCTTTTATACAGAAACAGGAGGAGACCATGCAGCCCCTCGAGCCTGTTACATTAGGACCAGGCTCAGGCCATTCAGCCCCTCGAGCCTATTACATTCGGAACAGGAGGAGATAATGCAGCCCCTCGAGCCTGGTCCACAGGACCAGGAGGAGGCTATTCAGCCCCTCGAGCCTGTTATACAGGAACAGGAGGAGGTCATGCAGCCCCTCGAGCCTGTTACATTAGGAACAGGAGGAGGCCATTCAGCCCCTCAAATCTGTTATATTATGAGCAGGAGGATACCATTCAGCCCCTCGAGGCTGTTATATTAGGAACAGGAGGAGGCCATTCAGCCCCTCGAGTCTGTTACATTAGGAAGAGGAGGAGGCCCAGTCAGCCCCTCGAGCCTGTTATACAGGAACAGGAGGCGGCCATTCAGCCCCTCGAGCCTGTTAAATTAGGAACAGTAGGAGGCCATTCAGCCCCTTGAGCCTGTTACACAGGAACAAGAGAAGGCCATTCAGCCCCTCGAGCCTGTTACATTAGGAAGAGAAGGAGGCTTTTCAGCCCCTCGAGCCTGTTACATTAGGAACAGGAGGAAGCTATTCAGCTGTTCGAGCCTGTTACATGAACAACAGGAGGAGGCTATTCTGCCCCTCGAACCTGTTACACAGGAAAAGGAGGAGGCTATTCAGCCCCTCGAGCCTGTTACATTCAAGAGGAGGCCATTCAGCCCCTCGAGCATTACATTAGGAACAGGAGGAGGCCATTCAGCCCCTCAAGCCTGTTACACAGGAACAGGAGGAGACCATTCAGCCCCTCGACCCTGTGACACAGGAACAGGAGGAGGTCATTGAACCTCTCAAACCGGTTACATTAGGAACAGGACAAGGCCATTCAGCCCCTCAAATCCATTACATTCGGAACAAGAGGAGGCCATTCAGCCCCTCGAGCCTGTTACATTAGAAACACAAGGAGGCCATTCAGCCCCTCGACCCTGTCACACAGGAACAGGAGGAGGCCATTCAGCCCCTCAAACCTGTTACATTAGGAACAGGAGGAGGCCATTCAGCCCCTCGAGTCTTTTATACAGAAACAGGAGGAGACCATGCAGCCCCTCGAGCCTGTTACATTAGGACCAGGATCAGGCCATTCAGCCCTTCGAGCCTGTTACATTAGGAACAGGAGGAGGCCATTCAGCCCCTCGAGCCTGTTACATTCGGAACAGGAGGAGATAATGCAGCCCCTTGAGCCTGTTCCACAGGACCAGGAGGAGGCTATTCAGTCCCTCAAGCCTGTTACATTTGGATAAGGAGGAGGCCATTCAACCCCTCGAGCTGGTTACATTAAGAACAGGAGGAGGCCATTCAGTCCCTCGAACCTGTTGCACAGGAACAAGAGGAGGCCATTCAGCCCCTCGAACTTGTTACATTAGGAACAGCAGGAGGCCATTCAGCCTCTCGAGCCTTTTACATTAGGAACAGCAGGAGGCCATTCAGCCTCTCGAGCTTGTTACATAGGAACATGAGGTGGCCATTCAGCCCCTCGAACTTGTTACATTAGGAACAGCAGGAGGCCATTCAGCCCCTCGAGCCTGTTACATTCGGAACAGGAGGAGGCCATTCAGCCCCCTCAAGCCTGTTACATTAGGAACAGGAGGAGGCCATTCAGCCCCTCGAGCCTCTTATACAGGAACAGGAGGAGGCCATTCAGCCCCTTGAGCCTGTTACATTAGGAACAGGAGGAGGCCATTCAGCCCCCTCAAGCCTGTTACATTAGGAACAGGAGGAGGCCATTCAGCCCCTCGAGCCTCTTATACAGGAACAGGAGGAGGCCATTCAGCCCCTCGAGCCTGTTACACAGGAACAGGAGGAGACCATGCAGCCCCTCGAGCCTGTTCCATTAGGAACAGGTGGAGGCCCATTCAGCCCCTTGAGCCTGTTACATTAGGAACAGGAAGAGGCCCATTCAGCCCCTCGAACCTGTTGCATTAGGAACAGAAGGAGGCCATTCAGCCCCTCGAGCCTTACGTTAGGAACAGAAGGAGGCCATTCAGCCCCTCGAGCCTTACATTAGGAACAGGAGGAGGCCATTCAGCCCCTCGAGCCAATTACCACCGGAATAGGAGGAGGCCATTCAGCCCCTCAAGCCTGTTACATAGCAACAGGATTAGGCCATTCCGCCCCTCGAGCCTGTTACATTAGGAACAGGAGGAGGCAATCAGCCCCTTGAGCCTGTTACATTAGGGACAGGATCAGGCCATTTAGCCCCTCGAGCCTGTTACATTAGGAACAGAAGGAGGCCATTCAGCCCCTCGAGCCTGTTACATTATCAACAGGCGGAAGCCATTCAGCCCCTCAACCAGTTTCACAGGAACAGGAGGAGTCCATTCAGCCCCTCGAGCCTTTTATAGAGGAACAGTAGGAGACCATGCAGCCACTCGAGCCTATTACATTAGGACCAGGATCAGGCCATTCAGCCCCTCGAGCCTGTTACATTAGGAATAAGAGGAGGCCATTCAGCCCCTCGAGCCTGTTCCGCCATTTATTTAGTTCACAGCTCTGTGTCTTAACTCCATCTACCCGCCTTGGTTCCGTATCCCTTACCCAACAAAAATCTATCCATCTCAGTTTTGAAACTTTCATTTGAACCCCGGCCTCAGCAGCTTCTGTGGGGAGAGAGTTGCAGATTCCCACGGCCCTTTGTGTAAAGAATTGTTTCCTGACATCACCCCTGAACGGCCTGGCTCTAATTTTAAGGTGAGGCCCCCCTTGTTCTGGACTCACCCCCACCAGAGGGAATAGTTCCTCTCGATCCACCCGATTTAATCCCTCAATGATCGTAAACACCTCGATCAGATCGTCCCCTCAATCTTCGACACTCGAGGGAACACAAGCTTTTTGTAATTTGAAATGAATACTGTTCCCTTAGGCTATCAGTGCAGCAAGTGATCAGGAAGGCCAATGGAATCTTGGCCTTTATTGCAAAGGGGATGGAGTATAAAAGCAGGGAAGTCTTGCTACAGTTATACAGGGTATTGGTGAGGCCACACCTGGAGTACTGCGTGCAGTTTTGGTCTCCATATTTATAAAAGGAGTAAAGTCCTGTTCCCTCAGTACAGATTCACACGAGGCATGTCGTGAAGTCAAGGTCACTCTGGACCTGCACCTTTATTTCACAGCTCTGGAATGCTGCACTTGCCTGAGACCTGTCCTTATATACCTGTCTCTTGCAAGTGCACTCCTGGTGGTAAGATATGCTGGTGGTTACAGGTCATATCTTATTACAGTCAGGTATAGCATGTTAGGATACAGTTATATATAATAATGTAAGATACATGACATCACCCTCCCCCAAGGTCTTATTGTCTTTATAGGTTCAGTCTCTCAGGTGGTCTACGCTCTCGCGTGGAGCATCTGAGTTGTGGTTCAGTTGTTTGCCTTGGTGTCTGTTTTTCTTTGGGTATGGTTGCTGGTATCTCGCCTGGGCTGTCTGTTTCGATTGGTGTGATTGTTGTTGACTCGCCTGGGCTGTCTGTTGGGATTGCCCTTTCCTCAGGTTGTTCCTTCTGTCTGTCCACCAGGTGTGGTGCGAGTTCCACATTGTAGTCTGCCTCTGGTTCCGTAGTGTTGTTGGTAAATCTGCTTTTGACTTGGTCTACATGCCTCCGGCAGGTTTTGCCATTGCCCATTTGTACTACCAGTAGCCTGTTTCCTTCCTTGCCCGTTACTGTCCCTGCAAGCCATTTGGGACCCCTGCCATAGTTTAGTACAAACACTTTGTCCCCTATCTCATTCCATCTCCCCCTCGAATTTCTGTAATGGTACTCAGTCGGCTTACGGTGCTTTGCCTCAACGATTTCGTGCATGTCTGGGAGGATTAATGACAGCCTTGTTGTTAAAGTCCTTTTCATCAACAGTTGTGCGGGGGGATCCCAGTCAGTGAGTGCGGACGAGATCTGTATGCCAGTAGCAGTCGTGACAGGCGACCCTGCAGCGTAGGATCTTGGATTTTAAGCATGCCTTGTTTAATGATTTGCACTTGCTCTCTCCGCCTGGCCGTTGGCCGGCTTGAATGGTGCCGTCTTGAAGTGATTTATGCCGTGGTCAATTATAAAGTCTTGGAATTCTGTGCTGGTGAAGCACGGACCGTTGTCACTGACCAATATGTCAGGGATTCCGTGCGTTGCAAACATGGTTGCGAGGCTCTCCACAGTGGTGGAGGTTGTGCTCGAGTTTAAAATGGTGCATTCGATCCACTTTGAAAATGTATCTACAACTACGAGGAACATTTTGCCCATGAATGGGCCCGCATAGTCTACGTGCACCCGCGACCACGGTTTGCTAGGCCAGGGCCAGGGGCTCAGTGGAGCCTCCCTTGGGGCATTGCTGAGTTGGGCACAAATGGTGCACCTTCGGACGCAGAGCTCCAAGTCCGCATCAATACCAGGCCACCAGACGTGGGATCTGGCTATGGCCTTCATGAGAACGATCCCCGGGTGCTCGCGGTGGAGCTCCCGACAAATGCCTCTCTGCCTCGCAGAGGCATGACTACTCGGCTGCCCCACATCAGGCAGTCTGCTTGTAGTGATAGCTCATGCATGTGCCTGTGAAAGGGTTTTAATTCCTCGGGGCAGGCATCGCGAGCCTCTGCCCAGTCACCGGTTAGGACACATCTTTTTACTAAGGATAACGTGGGGTCGCTGGCCGTCCAGGCTCTGATTTGGCGAGCCGTCATGGGCGAACCTGTGGACTCAAAGGCATTGATTGCCATGACTATCTCACAGTCCTGTTCGTCAGATCCTTCCGTGGTCGCCAGGGGTAGCCTGCTGAGCGCGTCGGCACAGTTGTCTGTGCCTGGTCTGTGCCTTATGGTATAGTCGTAGGACGCCAGCATGAGTGCCCACAGTTGAATTCGCGCCGAGGCGTTGGCGTTTATTGCCTTGCTCTCGGATAGGAGGGACGTGAGGGGCTTGTGGTCAATTTCTAACGCGAACTTGGCCCCGAAAAGGTATTGGTGCATCTTTTTGACACCGTACATGCACGCGAGCGACTCCTTCTTTGCCATCCGTACCCGCGCTCCGCCCGCGAAAGTGACCTGGAGGCATAAGCTATGGTTTGTAATTTGCCCGCACTATTGACATGTTGCAAAACGCACCCGACCCCATACACTGACGCATCGCATGTGAGAACTAGCTTTTTACCTGGGTCAAAGAAAGTCAAAACACTGTTGGAACACAGAAGGTTGCGTGCCTTATTGAAGGCGCGTTCCTGGGCGTCCCCCCAAAACCAATCGCACCCCTTCCTGAGTAGCACGTGGAGAGGCTCCAGCAGCGTGCTTAAGTTCTGCATAAAGTTCCCAAAGTAACTGGGTAGCCCGAGAAAGGCGTGCAGTTCTGAGACATTCCGGGCCCTGGGTGCCAGGCGAATTGCTTCTGTTTTGGACTCTGTTGGGCGGATTCCATCAGCGACAATCCTTCTGCCTAAAAATTCAACCTCGGGTGAGAGAAACAGGCACTTGGATTTCTTGACTCGTAGGCCTACCCGATCCAACCGCTTTAGTACTTCCTCCAAATTACGGAGATGGGAGTCGGTGTCCCTGCCCATGATAAGTATGTCGTCTTGAAATACAACCGTCCCCGGGATGGACTTGAGCAGACTCTCCATGTTGCGCTGGAATATGGCAGCTGCCGGCCTGATGCCGAATGGGCATCGATTGTACATGAAAAGGCCTCGATGTGTGTTGATGGTGGTGAGTAGCTTGGATTCCTCGGTCAATTCTTGCGTCATATATGCAGATGTGAGGTCTAATTTTGAGAAAAGTTTACCTCCAGCCAATGTGGCAAATAAGTCCTCCGCTCTGGGCAGCGGGTACTGGTCCTGTAGGGAGACTCTGTTTATGGTAGATTTGTAGTCCCCACAGATTCGTACGGAGCCATCAGGCTTCATGACTGGGACGATGGGACTTGCCCAGTCGCTAAGTTCCACAGGTGATATAATGCCTTCCCACAGAAGCCTGTCTAGTTCATGTTCAATCTTTTCCCTCATCACATAGGGTACAGCTCTGGCCTTGTGATGGACCGGTCTAGCATCCTGTGTGATGTAGATTTTGACTTTGGCCCCTTTGAAAGTGCCCACACCTGGTTGAAAGAGATGTTCAAATCGCTTTATAACTGTTGAGCAGGAGGTCCGTTCCTCTAATGACATGGCATGGACATCATCCCATTTCCAGTTTAGTTTTGCCAGCCAGCTTCTCCCCAGCAGTGCTGGGGGGTCTCCGGGGACAATCCACAGGGGAAGTCGGTTCACTGTCCCTTTGTGTGTGACAGAGAGCATGGCGCTGCCGAGGACTGGTACGATTTCTTTGGTATCAGTCCTTAGTTTGGTGTCGGCCCTTGTGAATTTTGGTCTGTCTCTTTTATGCGGCCACAGTTGTTCAAATTGTTGAGCGCCCATGAGAGATTGACTCGCTCCCGTATCCAGCTCCATGTTGACAGGTATCCCATTGAGTAGGACCCTCATCATTATAGGAGGCGTCCTGTTGTAGGAGCAGCGGCCATTGATCGTGTTGACCCACTGTACATCGGTGTCCCGGGTACTGTCCCCACCACCTTCTGGTCCGCTTTCCGACCCATCAAATTCGTATACCAGCCGAGCTGCCGTTTGTTTGCACATGTGGGCCAAATGCCCTGTATATTCACAATTTCTGCAAACAGCCTGCTGAAATCGACATCCCCTTGACGAGTGCCCACCCCCACACCTCCAGCACAGACCTGTTCCATTGTTCAAAGTGTTCCCAAAGAATGAGCTGCGTCTGGCTGATCTCTCTTGAGCTTCTCTCAGTTTGTAGTTGATTGCTCGCATTGTGGGTTGATGAGGTGTGAACGGCCATTCCTGTGGCCCTTGATGGCTTCTGCCTGCTGTTGAGAGCCTTGTCTGTATGTGGGGGTAGCAGCTTGTTTAGTGCTGTGAATTTCTTGTTCCGATATTTCGTTAGTTGTCGTACCTGCATTGTAAATCAACCTCGTTTCTTCTTCCCCTACCAAGAATGTCAGTGCAACCAGTGCTGCTGCCTCTAAGGTCAGGTTCTTGGTCTCTATGAGCTTTCGGAATATGCCTGCGTGGCCTATTCCTTCAATGAAAAAGTCTCTCAGCATTTCTCTCCTCAGTTCATTGGAGAACTCACATAAACTAGCCAACCTCCGAAGTTCCGCCACAAAGTCGGGTATGCTCTGGCCCACACAGCGTCTGTAATTGTAGAACCTGTGTCTGGCCATGTGTAGGCTGCTCGCTGGCTTCAGGTGGTCTCTAACCAGTGTGCTCAATTCTTCAAACGACTTGCTTGCTGTTTTCTCGGGTGCCAACAGATCCTTCATTAAAGCGTATGTTTTCGAGCCACAGTTGGTGAAGAGATGGGCTCTTCTCTTGTCTGCCTTATCGTCGCCTAACCAGTCTTTGGTTACAAAGCTTTGCTGGAGCCTTTCTATAAAGTGCTCCCAATTGTCTCCCGCATTGCACTTTTCATCTGTTCCTTTGTTTGCCATTCTGTGGATTCTGTAATCCCGTAACTCATCGCCACTGTAAAGTCCTGTTCCCTCAGTACAGATTCACACGAGGCATGTAGTGAAGTCAAGGTCACTCTGGACCTGCACCTTTATTTCACAGCTCTGGAATGCTGCACTTGCCTGAGACCTGTCCTTATATACCTGTCTCTTGCAAGTGCACCCCTGGTGGTAAGGTATGCTGGTGGTTACAGGTCATATCTTATTACAGTCATGTATAGCATGTTAGGATACAGTTATATATAATAATGTAAGATACATGACAAAAGGATATATTTGCTTTGGAGGCAGTTCAGAGAAGGTTCACTAGGTTGACTCCGGGGATGAGGGGGTTGACTTATGAGGAAAGGTTGAGTAGGTTGGGCCTCTACTCATTGGAATTCAGAAGAATGAGAGGTGATCTTATGGAAACGTATAAGATTATGAGGGGGCTTGACAAGGTGGATGCAGAGAGGATGTTTCCACTGATGGGGGAGACTAGAACTAGGGGGCATGATCTTAGAATTAGGGGCCGCCCATTTAAAACTGAGAAGAGGAGGAATTTCTTCTCTCAGAGGGTTGTAAATCTGTGGAATTCGCTGCCTCAGAGAGCTGTGGAAGCTGGGACATGGAATAAATTTAAGTAGACTGTTTCTTAAATAGACTGTTTCTTAAACGATAAGGGAATAAGGGGTTATGGGGAGTGGGCAGGGAAGTGGAGCTGAGTCCATGATCGGATCAGCCATGATCATATTAAATGGCGGAGCAGACTCGAGGGGCCGTATGGCCGACTCCTGCTCCTATTTCTTATGTTCTTAAATCACTAGGGTCATTTGAGAACCAAATGGATACTGGAATGGGGGTAAGTGTAGGGTTGTTCTGGATGGGCATTTGTCCTCCTCTCCCCACCCCACCCCCTGCTCTCACCCCTCCATCTCTCAGTACCTGCCAGATCGTGTGCCCCTGCCCACTCCAGCCCAGTTCCTGCCACGATGGGCCGAATGGCCACCCTCCTCTATAACTGTCCATCATCTCAGCTGCCCCGTGTCCTAACTCACACCGAGTCCCGCTCACCCATCACCCCCTGTGCTTGCTGACCCCGTGTCCTAACTCGTACCGAGTCCCGCTCACCCATCACCCCCTGTGCTCGCTGCCCCCGTGTCCTAACTCGCACAGAGTCCCGCTCACCCATCACCCCCTGTGCTCGCTGCCCCCGTGTCCTATCTTGCACCGAGTCCCGCTCACCCATCACCCCCTGTGCTCGCTGCCCCCGTGTCCTAACTCGCACCGAGTCCCGCTCACCCATTACCCCCTGTGCTCGCTGACTGACATTGGCCCCCGGTTAAGCAACACCTCAATTTCAAAATTCCCATATTTGTTTTCAAATCCTTCCATGGCCTCGCTGCCTCCCTATCTCTGTAACCTCCTCCAGCCCCTACACCTCTCCCTATCTCTGTAATCTCCTCCAGCCCCTACACCCCTCCCTATCTCTGTAACCTCCTCCAGCCCCTACACCTCTCCCTATCTCTGTAATCTCCTCCAGCCCCTACACCCCTCCCTATCTCTGTAACCTCCTCCAGCCCCACAATCCCCCGAGATCTCTGCGCTCCTCTAATCCTGCCCTCTTGACCATCCCTGATTATAATCGCTCCACCATCGGTGGCCGTGCCTTCAGCTGCCTGGGCCCCAAGCTCTGGAACTCCCTC
This sequence comes from Pristiophorus japonicus, assembly GCF_044704955.1. Taxonomy (NCBI): domain Eukaryota; kingdom Metazoa; phylum Chordata; class Chondrichthyes; family Pristiophoridae; genus Pristiophorus; species Pristiophorus japonicus. Next base: position 452,247 of record NW_027254347.1, read on the forward strand.
CCTAAACCTCTCCGCCTCTCTCTCCTCCTTCGATACGCTCTTTAAAACCCACTCTTTCACCAAGCTTTTGGTCACCTGCTCTAATTTCTACTTGTGCGGCTCGGTGTCAGTTTTATCGCATCATACTCCTGTGAAGCATCTTGGGACGTTTCACTACCTTAAAGGCGCTTTATAAATCCAAGTTGTTATTGTGATCGGCTCTGGACATGACAAGAAGGAATTCTGCCAAACTCGGGAATTCCCATCCACGTCCACGAGCGGGCGACAAATCGCAGAATGGACCCGAGGGATGAGGGACTTCAGTGACGGGGAGATACTGGAGAAGCCGGGGTTGTTCTCCTCAGAGCAGAGAAGGTTAAGGGGGAGATTTAATCGAAGGGTTCACTATCACGAGGGATTTCGAGGAGTAAATCAGGAGAGACTGTTCCCGGGGGCAGGAGGGTCAGTAACCAGGGGGACACAGATTTAAGGCAGTTGGCAGAAGAACCAGAGGCGACATGAGGAAAAACTTTTTTATGCAGCGAGTGGGTAGGATCTGGGGCCCTCCGACAGTGCGGCACTCCCTCAGCACCGCCCCTCCGACAGTGTGGCACTCCCTCAGCACCGCCCCTCCGACAGTGCAGCACTTCCTCAGCACCACCCCTCCAACAGTGCGGCGCTCCCTCAGTACTGCCCCTCCGACTGCGCGGCGCTCCCTCAGTACTGCTCCTCCGACAGTGCAGCACTCCCTCAGTACTGCCCCTCCGACAGTGCGGCGCTCCCTCAGTACCGCCCTTCCGACAGCGCGGCGCTCCCTCAGTACTGCTCCTCCGACAGTGCGGCGCTCCCTCAGTACCGCACTGGGAGTGTCAGCCTGGATTATGGGCTCAGGTTTCTGGAGTGGGACTTGAACCCACGACCTTCTGAAATAATTCATTTTTTTACGATACCCATTTTCCCCCTTCCTCCTCTGGTGGTGTCCAAGTTGTGCCCATAATGGCATGGACACTGCCCATTGGGGTCCTCATGGGGTGCACTTTCCCTGAACCCTGTATGTGTTAGTAATGGTGTGGGCTCAAGGAATTTCAGTCCTTATGGTGGCACTCCCTCTATAGATCTCCCTGATGGAGGGACTCCCTCTATAGATCTCCCTGATGGAGGGACTCCCTCTATTGATCTCCCTGATGGAGGGACTCCCTCTATAGATCTCCCTGATGGAGGGACTCCCTCTATTGATCTCCCTGATGGAGGGACTCCCTCTATAGATCTCCCTGATGGAGGGACTCCCTCTATAGATCTCCCTGATGGAGGGACTCCCTCTATTGATCTCCCTGATGGAGGGACTCCCTCTATAGATCTCCCTGATGGAGGGACTCCCTCTTTAGATCTCCCTGATGGAGGGACTCCCTCTTTAGATCTCCCTGATGGAGGGACTCCCTCTATAGATCTCCCTGATGGAGGGATTCCCTCTATAGATGCTCCCTGATGGAGGGACTCCCTCTATAGATCTTCCTGATGGAGGGACTCCCTCTGTAGATGCTCTGCGATGGTAGGACACCCTCTATAGTTGCTCCCTGACGTTTCTGGTGTACATTATCGGGACATTGCAGTGACTTCGGCAGTTGGCGAGAGGTGGGAGCAGCATTGGAGCGGCCTATAAAAGGCCCAGCGGGAGCGCGAGAGTCAGCGGCAGTTGGCGAGAGGCGGGAGCAGTGTCAGAGCAGCCTATAAAAGGCCCAGCGGGAGCTCGAGAGTCAGCGGCAGTTGGTGAGAGGCGGGAGCAGTGTCGGAGCGGCCTATAAAGGCCCAGCGGGAGCGCGAGAGTCAGCGGCAGTTGGTGAGAGGTGGGAGCAGCATTGGAGCGGCCTATAAAAGGCCCAGCAGGAGCGCGAGAGTCAGCGGCAGTTGGCGAGAGGTGGGAGCAGCGTCGGAGCGGCCTATAAAGGCCCAGCGGGAGCTCGAGAGTCAGCGGCAGTTGGTGAGAGGCGGGAACAGTGTCGGAGCGGTCTATAAAGGCGAACCGGTGCAGCTACAGCGGGAGAGAAAGCAAAAAAGAAGTAGAAAGGAATCAAAAGGTGACGTCACAGCCAATGGGGTAAGTGATTGGCTGGTGATTGGTGAGTAGCTTTTCTTTTTATTTTTATATCAGTAAGTAAACTGTAACATTGTTATTACCAATTTAAGTGTATCTAAGGGTTAAGGCATGGCAGGAGAGATCGGTCACGTGATATGCTCCTCCTGTGCCATGTGGGAACTCAGGGACGCTTCCGGTGTCCCTGACGACTACATGTGTAAGAAGTGTATCCGCCTCCATCTCCTGATGGACCGCGTTGCGGAATTGGAGCTGAGGGTGGATTCACTCTGGAGCATCCACGATGCTGAGAATGACATAAGTGGCACGTGTAGTGAGTTGGTCTTACCGCATGAGTAGGATCCACAGCCAGCTAGGGAATGGAAGACCAGCAGGAAGAGTAGTACAAAGAAGGTAGTGCAGGGGTCCCATCTGGTCATCCCCCTGCAAAACAGATACACTGTTTTGAGTACTGTTGAGGGAGATGACTCATTAGGGGAGAGCAACAGCAGCCAAGTTCATGGCACCGTGGCTGGCTCTGTTGTACAGGAGGGCATAAAAAAGAGTGGGAGAGCGATAGTGATAGGGGATTCAATCATAAGGGGAATAGATAGGCGTTTCTGCGGCCGCAATCGAGAGTCCAGGATGGTATGTTGTCTCCCTGGTGCAAGGGTCAAGGATGTCTACGAGCGAGTGCAGGACATTCTGAAAAGGGAGGGAGAACAGCCAGTTGTCGTGGTGCACATTGGTACCAACGACATAGGTAAAAAAAAAGGGATAAGGTCCTACGAGACGAATTTAAGGAGCTAGGAGTTAAATTAAAAAGTAGGACCTCAAAAGTAGTAATCTCGGGATTGCTACCAGTGCCACGTGCTAGTCAGAGTAGGAATCGCAGGATAGCACAGATGAATACGTGGCTTGAGCAGTGGTGCAGCAGGGAGGGATTCAAATTCCTGGGGCATTGGAACCGGTTCTGGGGGAGGTGGGACCAGTACAAACTGGACGGTCTGCACTTGGGCAGGATCGGAACCAATGTCCTAGGGGGAGTGTTTGCTAGTGCTGTTGGGGAGGAGTTAAACTAATATGGCAGGGGGTGGGAACCAATACAGGGAGACAGAGGGAAACAAAAAGGAGACAAAAACAAAAGACAGAAAAGAGATGAGTAAAAGTGGAGGGCAGAGAAACCAAAGGCAAGAAACAAAAAGGGCCACTGAATATAAAAGGGCTGCAGGAGGGGTCAAAACTAAAAATCATGGTTTAAAAACTAGGATGAAAACACTCTACCTAAATGCACGCAGCATTAGAAATAAAGTAAATGAGTTGACGGCACAAATCATTACAAATGGGTATGATTTGGTGGCCATTACAGAGACATGGTTGCAAGGTGGCCAGGAATGGGAATTAAACGTACAGGGGTATCTGACGATTCGGAAAGATAGGCAGGAAGGGAAGGGAGGTGGGGTAGCTCTGTTAATAAGGGATGATATCAGGGCAGTTGTGAGGGATGATATTGGCTCCAATGAACAAAATGTTGAATCATTGTGGGTGGAGATTAGAGATAGTAAGGGGAAAAAGTCACTGGTCGGTGTAGTTTATAGGCCCCCAAATAATAACTTCATGGTGGGGCGGGCAATACTCAAGGGAATAATGGAGGCATGTGAAAAAGGAACGGCAGTAGTTATGGGGGATTTTAACCTACATATCGATTGGTCAAATCAAATTACAGGGGGTAGCCTGGAGGAGGAATTCATAGAATGCATACGGGATTGTTTCTTAGAACAGTATGTAACAGAGCCTACAAGGGATCAAGCCATTTTGGATCTGGTCCTGTGTAACGAGACAGGAAAAATAAACGATCTCCTCGTAAAAGATCCTCTCGGAATGAGTGATCACAATATGGTTGAATTTGTAATACAGATTGAGGATGAGGAAGTTGTGTCAGAAACGGGAGTACTATGCTTAAACAAAGGGGACTACAGTGGGATGAGGGCAGAGTTGGCTAAAGTAGACTGGAAACAAGGACTAAACGGTGGCACAATTGAGGAACAGTGGAGGACTTTTAAGGAGCTCTTTCATAATGCGCAACAAAAATATATTCCAGTGAAAAAGAAGGGCGGCAAGAGAAGAGATAACCAGCCGTGGATAACCAAGGAAATAAAGGAAAGTATCAAATCAAAGACCAATGCGTATAAGGTGGCCAAGGTTAGTGGGAAACTAGAGGATTGGGAAGATTTTAAGCAACAGCAAAGAATGACTAAAAAAGCAATAAAGAAAGGGAAGATAGATTACGAAGGTAAACTTGCGCAAAACATAAAAACAGATAGTAAAAGCTTTTACAGATATATAAAACGGAAAAGAGTGACTAAAGGAAATGTTGGTCCCTTAGAAGATGAAAAGGGGGATTTAATAATGGGAAATGTGGAAATGGCTGAGACCTTAAACAATTAATTTGCTTCCGTCTTCACAGTGGAAGACACAAAAACCATGCCAAAAATTGCTGGTCATAGGAATGTGGGAAGGGAGGACCTTGAGATGATCACTATCACTAGGGAGGTAGTGCTGGACAGACTAATGGGATTGAAGGTAGACAAGTCCCCTGGTCCTGATGAAATGCATCCCAGGGTATTAAAAGAGATGGCGGAAGTTATAGCAGATGCATTTGTTACAATCTACCAAAATTCTCTGGACTCTGGGGAGGTACCAGCAGATTGGAGAGCAGCTAATGTAACGCCTCTGTTTAAAAAAGGGGGCAGGCAAAAGGCAGGTAACTATAGGCCGGTTAGTTTAACATCTGTAGTGGGAAAAATGCTTGAAACTATCATTAAGGAAGAAATAGCCGGACATCTGGATAGGAATAGTGCAATCAAGCAGACGCAGCATGGATTCATGAAAGGGAAATCATGTTTAACTAACTTACTGGAATTCTTTGAGGATATAACGAGCATGGTGGATAGAGGTGTACCGATGGATGTGGTGTATTTAGATTTCCAAAAGTCATTCGATAAGGTGCCACACAAAAGGTTACTGCAGAAGATAAAGGTACGCGGAGTCAGAAGAAATGTATTAGCATGGATAGAGAATTGGCTGGCGAACAGAAAGCAGAGAGTCGGGATAAATGGGTTCTTTTCCGGTTGGAAGTCAGTGGTTAGTGGTGTGCCACAGGGATCAGTGCTGGGACAACAACTGTTTACAATATACATACATGACCTAGAGGAGGGGACAGAGTGTAGTGCAACAAAATTTGCAGATGACACTAAGATTAGTGGGAAAGCGGGTTGTGTAGAGGACTCAGAGAGGCTACAAGGAGATTTGGATAGGTTAAGCGAATGGGCTAAGGTTTGGCAGATGGAATACAATGTCGGAAAGTGTGAGGTCATCCACCTTGGGGAAAAAAACAGTAAAAGGGAATATTATTTGAATGGGGAGAAATTACAACATGCTGTGGTGCAGAGGGACCTGGGGATCCTTGTGCATGAATCCCAAAAGGTTAGTTTGCAGGTGCAGCAGGTAATCAGGAAGGCGAATGGAATATTGGCCTTCATTGCGAAAAGGATGGAGTACAAAAGCAGGGAGGTCCTGCTGCAACTGTATAAGGTATTGGTGAGGCCGCACCTGGAGTACTGCGTGCAGTTTTGGTCACCTTACTTAAGGAAGGATATACTAGCTTTGGAAGGGGTACAGAGACGATTCACTAGGCTGATTCGAGAAATGAGGGGGTTAACTTATGATGATAGATTGAGTAGACTGGGTCTTTACTCGTTGGAGTTCAGAAGGATGAGGGGTGATCTTATAGAAACATTTAAAATCATGAAAGGGATAGACAAGATAGAGGCCGAGAGGTTGTTTCCATTGGTCGGGGAGACTAGAACTAGGGGGCACAGCCTCAAAATACGGAAGAGCCAATTTAAAACCGAGTTGAGAAAAAATTTCTTCTCCCAGAGGGTTGTGAATCTGTGGAATTCGCTGCCCAAGGAAGCGGTTGAGGCTAGCTCATTGAATGTTTTCAAGTCAAAGATAGATAGATTTTTAACCAATAAGGGAATTAAGGGTTACGGGGAGCGGGCGGGTAAGTGGAGCTGAGTCCACGACCAGATCAGCCATGATCTTATTAAATGGCGGAGCAGGCTCGAGGGGCTAGATGGCCCACTCCTGTTCCTAATTCTTATGTTCTTATGTTCTTATGTTCTTCGGAGTATGCAAATGATGGAATGTCGGTGCGTTGATCTCGCTGCAGCTCTGGAGGCCATTGTGACACCACCCGGCTTCCTGTCCAATTGCCGCCGGCGAAACGGGTCACATGCACAGCAGCCGCATTGTGATGTCACGGGCCAGTCCCTGCAGACGGACAGAGCCCCAGTCAGGTGACCATGCTCACCAGGAGCAGTGATTGGCTGCGGCTGCTGGTGAAGGGGGTTGGCCTCTAACGCGGGATATTACTATTGGCGGGGAAACCGAGGTGAAAGGTCAAGCCCAGCCGTACAGGACGCCATCGAGGAGCGACAGGAGGAGCGGAGACGAGAAGGTGAATCACGACGAGTAGGAATGCCACATGTTGGGGCCAGCCCAGAGCAGTGTCATCCCTGACCATATCATAAGAACTAGGAGCAGGAGTCGGCCATTCGGCCCCTCGAGCCTGCTCCGCCATTCAATGAGATCATGGCTGATCTTCTACCTCAACTCCACTTTCCTGCCCGATCTCCATATCCTCGATTCGCTTCATATCCAAAAATCTATCGATCTGTCTTGAATATACTCAACGACTGAGCCTCCACAGCCCTCTGGGGCAGAGAAATCCAAAGATTCACCACCCTCTGAGTGAAGAAATTCATAAGAAATAGGAACAGGAGTGGACTATATGGCCCCTCGAGCCTGCTCCGCCATTCAATACGTTCATGGCTGATCTGATCATGGACTCAGCTCCACTTCCCTGCCCACACCCCATAACCCCTTATCATTTAAGAAACTGTCTATTTCTGTCTTAAATTTATTCAATGTCCCAGCTTCCACAGCTCTCTGAGGCAGTGAATTCCACAGATTTACAACCCTCTGAGAGAAGAAATTCCTCCTCATCTCTGTCTTAAATGGGCAGCCCCTCATTCTAAGATCATGCCCCCTAGTTCTAGTCTCCCCCATCAGTGGAAACATCCTCTCTGCATCCACCTTGTCAAGCCCCCTCATAATCTTATACGTTTCGATAAGATCACCTCTCATTCTTCTGAATTCCAAATGAGTAGAGGCCCAACCTACTCAAGCTTTCCTCATAAGTCAACCCCCTCATCCCCGGAATCAACCGAGTGAACCTTCTCTGAACTGCCTCCTCATCTCAGTCCTAAATGGCCGACCCCTTATCCTGAGACTGTGACCCCCCCCTGGTTCTAGACTCCCCAGCCCGGGGGGAAACACCCTCCCTGCATCTACCCTGTCAAGCCGTGTAAGAATTTTGTAAGTTTCAATGAGATCACCTCTCATTCTTCTAAACTCTGGAGAATATCGGCCTAGTCTGCTCAATCTCTCCTCGGAGGACAATCCCCCCATCCCAGGAATCAGTCTGGTGAACCTTCGCTGCACTCCCTCTGTGGCAAGTAAATCCTTCCTTAGGTAAGGAGACCCAAACTGTGCACAATACTCACAGGAGGAGAAATTTGGTCACGCCTCAGTTGGGGCAGTGTCCCGGGTGGAGCGATACAGTTTGCGGCGTCAACTGGTTTGCATCAGCTGCTGAAGCAAAATTCATTAGCTAGGCCCTGGTGTCTGACCCGCAGCTCCACGGGAGGGAGATGAGCAGGAATCTCATCGCTCAGAGGGTGGTGAATCTTTGGAATTCTCTGGCCCAGAGGGCTGTGGAGGCTGGGTCCTTGAGTATGTTGGAAAGTGTGAGGTCATGCACTTTAGCAGAAAAAAAATCAAATATCAAGTTATTATTTAAATGGAGAAAGATTGCAAAGTGCCGCAGTACAGCGAGACCTGGGGGTACTTGTGCATGAAACACAAAAGGATAGTATGCAGGTACAGCAAGTGATCAGGTAGGCCAATGGAATCTTGGCCTTTATTGCAAAGGGGGATGGAGTATAAAAGCAGAGAGGTCTTGCTACAGTTATACAGGGTATTGGTGAGGCCACACCTGGAATACTGCATGCAGTTTTGGTTTCTATATTTACGAAAGGATATACCTTCTTTGGAGGCAGTTCAGAGAAGGTTCACTCGGTTGATTCCGGGGATGAGGGGGTTGACTTATGAGGAAAGGTTGAGTAGGTTGGGCCTCTACTCATTGGAATTCAGAAGAATGAGAGGTGATCTTATCGAAACGTATCAGATTATGAGGGGGGCTCGACAAGGTGGCTGCAGAGAGGATGTTTCCACTGATGGGGGAGACTAGAACTAGAGGGCATGGTCTTAGAATAAGGGGCCACCCATTTAAAACTGAGATGAGGAGGAATTTCTTCTCTCAGAGGGTTGTAAATCTGTGGAATTCGCTGCCTCAGAGAGCTGTGGAAGCCGGGACATTGAATAAATTTAAAACAGAGATAGACAGTTTCTTAAACAATAAGGGGTTATGGGGTGTGGGCAGGGAAGTGGAGCTGAGTCCATGATCGGATCAGCCATGATGGTATTGAATGGCGGAGCAGGCTCAAGGGGCCGTATGGCCTACTCCTGCTCCTATTTCTTGTGTTCTTATGTTCCTTTCGGGCTCTAGGCTGGCTGGGCCACTGAAATTCCCGAGCCAAACAGCTGGCCTGGGAGCGCCGTAATCGAGGCTTCCGTAGAGAAAAAAATACCCCACCAAAATCATTCCCAATTCATTACTGACGTACTACCCCAACGTAAATCGCAAAATGAAAAAAAAAAACAATCACGCTTCCCCGAGGTGGACATTCCGTCCCTGACTGCGACCGCAACGGGTCGGATTGCCCGCTTTCCCAGGCGGTCCCACTAGGGGGCGCTGCGGAGCAGGCACGAATCAAATTTCACAATGTCTCGCCTCGCCCCGGGGTGGTGGGGGGGGCGGGGTACTGTTCCGCGCCCCCTGCAAAACCCGGCACCCAATGTCCCTGCGGGGCACGGGAAGATGGCCACCCGGGCGCACGTGCTTTCCGCCGCCATTGTTGGCCCTCCAGGGGGCGTTCAGAGATGGGGGGAGGTGGGGCGGGGGGCGGGTGCAGAAGACTGGAAGTCCAGCCACGATATCCCGCCATAGAGCCCAATTCGTAGCCACCTGCCCGGTGGGCACCGGAGGGAGCGGCATGCGGCGGCCCGGAAATCGGCGCGGTTCCGGCCTGCAAGACCATCAGCAGGCCGGGGTCACTGGAGGGAGCAGCAGGCGACGGCATACCACTGCAGGGAGCAGCGGGTGCTGCTCAGGAGGGCGCTGAGTGGAGCGCGGGCAGGTACAGCAGGAGCGGCGAGGTCGGGGCGAAGGAGCGGCGAGAGTTCGTAGAGGGACGTGACCGGGGCCCGGGAGAGGCGAAGGTTCGGGGCCCAGCAGAGGCGAGGGCCCAGGGGCAGCACGGGCCCAGCCCACACTGTGCGATATGTGAGCGCACTAGGCCCGTGCAGCAGAGCTGGTCTCCAGTCGCCCTGGTTAACCCTTGCCCCTGGACCAAGACCTCGCTCTGTCAAGCCCGTGTGGTGGCTGGTGTGCAACGGCCACCCCACGTTAAATAAATCCACCCACAGGCATCTTCCACCCTTCAGGATGTAGTTCAGGACCTGGAATATTAGGTCCTTCATTGAAACACCTGTGAACTCATCCCTTTTTGGCGTGGAAGCAAGTCATCCTCGTTTCGAGGGACCGCCCATGATGATGATGGGCACCGGATAAATTGGCATTGGTTGGCACTGCACTAGGGTCTCTGGGCTTGCGTTGGTGGGCAATGGGGGCACCATGCAAAGAGGATTGCCATGGGGGTCGCCGAGGGAGTTGCATATTGCGTACCACTATTATACTGAAGTCAACTGGCTGGAGGCCAGTAGGTATGAGGTGCCTCTCGCTCCCCCCCGCCCTCCTCCCGGTCCTGTCTGCCACAGGGTGAGGCAGAGGCTTCCGAAACCACACCGCCTCTGTTCCATTCACCGGCAACTGATAATGGAATCTCAGAACATCACTGCACAGGAGGATCCCATTGGGCCCATGGAGCCCGTGCTGTGCCGGCTCTGTGACAGAGCGATCCAATCAGTCCCACTCGCCCCTGCTCTTTCCCCACAGCCCGGCACATTTCCCCCCTTCCAGTATTTACCCAATTCCCCCGTTTGAAAGTCCCGATTAAATGTGCTCCCACCGCCCTTTCAGGCAGCGCGTTCCCGATCACAACAACTCACTGCGTAAAAAAAACATTCTCCTCATCGCCCCCTCAGAAGGTTGTTGGTTCGAGTCCCACTCCACGGAATTGGGCACATAAATCCAGGCCGACACTCCCAGTGCCAGTACTGAGGGAGCGCGCACTGTCGGAGGGGCAGTATCGAGGGAGTGCCGCACTGTCGGAGGAGCAGTATTGAGGGAACGTCGCACTGTCGGAGGGGCAGTACTGAGGGAGCGCTGCACTGTCGGAGCGGCAGTACTGAGGGAGCGCCGCACTGTCGGAGGGGCAGTATTGAGGGAGTGCCGCACTGTCAGAGGGGCAGTATTGAGGGAGCGCCGCACTGTCGGAGGAGCAGTATTGAGGGAGTGCCGCACTGTCGGAGGGGCAGTATTGAGGGAGCGCCGCACTGTCGGAGGGGCAGTATTGAGGGAGCATCGTACTGTCGGAGGGGCGGTACTGAGGGAGTGCCGCACTGTCGGAGGGCAGTACTGAGGGAGCGCCGCACTGTCGGAGGGGCAGTACTGAGGGAGCGCCGCACTGTCGGAGGGGCAGTACTGAGGGAGCGCCGCACTGTCGGAGGGGCAGTACTGAGGGAGCGCCGCACTGTCGGAGGTGCCGTCTTTCAGATAAGACATTAAACCCAGGTCCCATCTGCTCTCTCGGGTGGATGTAAAAGATCCCATGGTCACTATTGGAAGAAGAGCAGGGGGAGTTCTCCCCGGAGTGCTGGGCCCAATATTTATTCCTCAATCAACATCACTAAAACAGATGATCTGGGTCATTATCACATCGGTGTGTGTGGGAGCTTGCTGTGCGCAGATTGGCTGCTGCGTTTCCCACATTATAACAGCGACTATACTCCAAAAGTACAACATTGGCTGTAAAACGCTTTGAGATGTCCGAATGGTTATGAAAGGCGCTATATAAATGCAAGTCTTTCTTTCTGGCTCTTTTGCCGATTTCTTATCTTCAATCTGCGTCCTTTTTGGTTACCGACCCACCTGCCACAGGAAACAGTTTCTCCCGATCTCCCTTCAAAATCACGAGGGGTCTGGACAGAGTAGAGAGAGAGAAACTGTTCCCATTGGTGGAAGGGTCGAGAACCAGCGGACACAGATTGAAGGTGATTGGCAGAAGAACCAAAGGCAACATGAGAAAAAAAAACTTTTTACGCAGCGAGTGGTCAGGATCTGGAATGCGCTGCCTGAGAGGGTGGGGGAGACAGACTCAATCATGGCTTTCAAAAGGGAGTTGGTTAAGTACCTGAAGGAAAAGAATTTGCCAGGACACGGGGAAAGAACATAAGAAATAGGAGCAGGAGTCGGCCATACGGCCCCTCGAGCCTGCTCCGCCATTCAATATCATGGCTGATCTGATCATGGACTCAGCTCCACTTCCCCGCCCGCTCCCCATAACCCTTGACTCCCTTATCGCTCAAAAGTCTGTCTATCTCCTCCTGAAATATATTCACTGACCCAGCCTCCACAGCTCTCTGGGGCAGTGAATTCCACAGATTTACAACCCTCAGAGAGAAGAAATTCATCCTCACCTCAGTTTTAAATGGGCGGGCCCTTATTTTGAAACTAAGCCCCCCTAGTTCTAGATTTCCCCACAAGGGGAAACATCCTCTCTGCACCTATCCTGTCCAGTCCCCTCAGAACCTTATACGTTTCAATAAGATCACCTCTCATTCTGCTAAGTTCCAATGAGTACAGGCCCAACCTACTCAACCTTTCCTCATCTCAGGAATCAATCGAGTGAACATTCTCTGAACTGCCTCCAATGAGTATAGGCTCCAATGAAAGGGCGGGGGAAGTGGGACTAGCTGAGGTGCTCTTGCAAGAGAGCCAGCACGGGGCTCAAGGGGCCGAATGGCCTCCTTCTGTGCTGTAGCATTTGCCCCTCCAAAACTCGGCTGCCCCGTGTCCTAATCCGAGTCCCGCTCACCCATCACCCCCTGTGCTCACTGACCCATGTCCTAATTTGCACCGAGTCCCGCTCACCCATCACCCCCTGTGCTCACTGCCCCGTGTCCTAACTCACACCAAGTCCCACTCACCCATCACCCCCTGTGCTCACTGCCCCCGTGTCCTAACTCGCACCAAGTCCCACTCACCCATCACCCCATGTGCTCACTGACCCATGTCCTAATTCGCACCGAGTCCCGCTCACCCATCACCCCCTGTGCTCACTGCCCCGTGTCCTAACTCACACCAAGTCCCACTCACCCATCACCCCCTGTGCTCACTGCCCCGTGTCCTAACTCACACCAAGTCCCGCTCACCCATCACCCACTGTGCTCACTGTCCCGTGTCCTAACTCACACCGAGTCCCGCTCACCCATCACCCCCTGTGCTCGCTGCCCCGTGTCCTAACTCGCAACGAGTCCCGCTCACCCATTACCCCCTGTGCTCGCTGCCTCGTGTCCTAACTCGCACCGAGTCCCGCTCACCCATCACCCTCTGTGCTCGCTGCCCCGTATCCTAACTCGCACCGAGTCCCGCTCATCCATCACCCTCTGTGCTCTCTGCCTCGTGTCCTAACTCGCACTGAGTCCCACTCACCCATCACCTTCTGTGCTCACTGACCCACATTGGCTCCCAGTTAAGCAACCCCTCGATTTCAAAATTCTCATCCTTGTTTACAAATTCCTCCATGGCCTCGCCCCTCCCCATCTCTGTAATCGCCTCCAATCCTACACCCCTCCCTATCTCTGTAATCTCCTCCAGCCCCTACACCTTCCATATCTCTGTAACCTCCTCCAGCCCTTACACCCCTCCCTAACTCTGTAACCTCCTCCAGCCCCTACACCCCTCCCTATCTCTGTAATCTCCTCCAGCCACTACACTCCTCCCTATCTCTGAAACCTCCTCCAGCCCCAACACCCCTCCCTATCTCTGTAACCTACTCCATCCCTACACCCCTCCCTATCACTGTAACCTCCTCCAGCCATTATACTCCTCCCTATCTCTGTAACCTCCTCCAGCCCCTACACCCCTCCCTATCTCTATAACCTCCTCCAGCCCCTACACCCCTCCCTATCTCTATAACCTCCTCCAGCCCCTACACCCCCCCCCTATCTCTATAACCTCCTCCAGCCCCTACACCCCTCCCTATCTCTGTAACCTTCTCCAGCCCCACAACCCCCTGAGATGTCTGCGCTCCTCCAATTCTGCCCTCTTGAGCATCCCTGATTATAATTGCTCCACCATCGGAGGCCGTGCCTTCAGCTGCCTGGGTCCCAAGCTCTGGAACTCCCTCCCTAAACCTCTCCTCTTCTCTCCCTCTCTCTCCTTCTTCAAGACGCTCCTTAAAACCTCCCTCTTTTGGGTCACCTGTCCCAATATCTCCTTATGCAGCCCGGTGTCAAATTTATCTGTTAATTCTTCTGTGAAGCTCCTTGGGCCGTTTTACTACGTTAACGGCGCTTGTAAGGGGATAAAAAACAGTCACTAGAGTGGAGACAGACCGAGGGTCACGAATGGAGATACTGAAGGTAGTGAATTGATCCAACATGTAAAATGGTCCAAATGGTCCAAAGGGGATGGAGTATAAAAGCAGGGAAGACTTGCTACAGTTATACAGAATATTGGTGAGGCCACACCTGGAGTACTGCGTGCAGTTTTGGTTTCCATATTTACGAAAGGATACACTTGCTTTGGAGGCAGTTCAGAGAAGGTTCACTCGGTGGATTCTGGAGATGAGAGGGTTGACTTATGAGGAAAGGTTGAGTAGGTTTGGCCTCTACTCATTGGAATTCAGAAGAATGAGAGGTGATCTTATCTAAACGTGTAAGATTATGAGGGGGCTTGACAAGGTGGATGCAGAGAGGATGTTTCCACTGATGGGGGAGACTAGAACTAGGGGGCATAATCTTAGAATAAGGGGCCACCCATTTAAAACTGAGATGAGGAGGAATTTCTTCTCTCAGAGGGTTGTAAATCTGTGGAATTCGCTGCCTCAGAGAGCTGTAGAAGCTGGGACATTGAATAAATTTAATACAGAAATAGACAGTTTCTTAAACGATAAGGGGATAAGGGGGCGGGCAGGGAAGTGGAGCTGAGTCCATGATCGGATCAGCCACGATCTTATTGAATGGCGGAGCAGGCTCGAGGGGCCGAATGGCTGACTCCTGCTCCTATTTCTTATGTTCTTATTAAGAGGGCTTATTAGTATTAGGAGATTCTGAGGAATCAGGAGTTCTTCTGTCTTATGGTATGGATTGTAATATTGACCGATTGTGTAAAACTCGCTTATGTATGTAAAGCACGCTCATACACTCGCTTACATTGGGTTAAGAGGGAAGCAGCAATGGCTGATGGTTAATGAACCACCCATTGGATTAACCTTAGTACAGACTCATGGAAGCGCACATATTCAGTACAGAACAAGGACAGTAAAGTGTTTGGGAACACAGATGAAAGCAGCAGGGGAACCGGATGGTATTGACGGGTAGTTTTGACTTGAGTTCTTGGGAGAGGGGTAAGGAGGCACCACCCTGGGGATACAAAGTTAATCAACACGTCATGAGGAACTGAGGCAAAGTTCCAGTCTGAGCAGTAGGCCAATCGGTGGTTTTGTAGGAGGGTCGCACACCTCGAAAAACTGTATAATTGTCATTGTAAAACCTCTGATCGGGGAAGTGGTCATTAGAACCTACCCGAGCATGTTCGAATAAAAACCGGTTAACCAATTCCTTCGTCGCTATACAATACGGGCGGGCGGGTGTCAATTCTTTACATCAGGGAGTCCACCTTGAGGAAGAGAAGTCTTCTTTCTAGCCCCAATGGTGCTATATAAATGCAAGTTGTTGTTGTAACCATTCTATGATTCTGTTATTATTAATATCTCATTCGATTCTTCAACAGTGACCGTAGAAATGAGTTGGATTCGGAAGGCTTGGTTTGTCTTGAGTCTGGCTGTTGCTGTTCGGGCCGTGACCGCAGATGGGACCACGGAGAGGGACCAGGAGGAGGCCGCCTCCTGCACGCCCCCGGACAGCGCGCGGGCGGAGGGGCACAAGCCGTGGCGGAACCCCCGCCTGCCCGCCACCCTGCGGCCCATCAACTACGAGGTGCAGCTGTGGCCGTGGCTCTTCGCGGAGGGCGGCTCGGGCCTTTTCCTCTTCCACGGGCGCTCGCAGGTCACCTTCCACTGCCTCAACCGCACCAACGTCCTGGTGCTCCACACCAAGGGGCTCAACTTCACCAAGCCGGCCCGGGTGAGCCGGGCCGACAACTCCAGCGTCGCCGTCCGCCGCTCCTGGGAGGAGCGGGACAACGAGTACCTGGTGCTGATCCTCCGGAGCCACCTGCAGAAGGGCAAGGTCTACACCCTGCACACCGCCTTCTGTGGCCAGCTCGCCGATGACCTGGCAGGCTTCTACCGCTGCCAGTACGAGGAGGACGGGAAGAACAAGTAAGCGCGGGGAATGCCCCGTCGAATCCTTCCTCGCACGATGCGGGCCTTGTAAAAATGGGCGCGGTTATTTGCACTAACAAAATGGCCGATTGGCTCCGCGTTATCACTTGACCTGATTGCTTTAAGGAAGGATACACTTGCATTGGTGAGACCACACCCTGGAGTACTGCGTACAGTTTATGGTCTCCAACCGGTATTCTCTTCTGAGTACCAGTGAGTGGGGAGGGGGGGGGGTTGCTAGTGATGTTGGGGCGGGTTTAAACTAGCTTGGCAGGGGGATGGGAACCTGAAAACAGATTCAGCAGGGAGAGGAGTAAAGCTGGAATTAGAAAGCAAAAATAAAGAAAGCGAGTTTGAAGGAGAGAGGAAACAAGCAGGAAAAAAGGGTGAAAAAAAACAAATTTAAAGGCACTTTTTCTAAATGCACGTAGCATTTGCAACAAAATAGAGGAGTTGACAGCACAAATTGAGACAAATGGGTATGATCTGATAGCCATTGCAGAGACGTGGTTGCAAGGTGACCAGGATTGGGAATTAAATATTCAGGGGTATTTGACAATCCAGAAGGACAGACAGAAAGGAAAAGGAGGTGGGGTAGCTCTATTGCTAAAGGATGGAATCACTGCAATAGTGAGAAACGATATTGGCTCAAATGATCAGGATGTTGAAACAATTTGGTGGAGATAAGGAATAATAAGGGGAAAAAGTCACTGGTGGGCGTAGTCTATAGGTCCCCTAACAGTAGCAACTCTGTTGGTCGGAACATAAACCAGGAAATAGTTGGGGCTTGTAAAAAGGGAACAGCAATAATCATGGGTGATTTTAACCTCTATATTGATTGGACCAATCAAATTGGTCAGGGTAGCCTTGAGGAAGAGTTCATAGAGTGCATAAGGGACGGGTTCCTTGAGCAGTACGTAACAGAACCAACCAGGGGGCAGGCTATCTGAGACAGGATTAATAAACAATCTCCTAGTAAAGGATCCCCTTGGAATGAGTGATCTTATCATGGTTGAATTTCAAATTCAGATGGAGGGTGAGAAAGTTGGATCACTAACCAGCGTACTGAGCTTAAATAAAGGAGACTATGAGGGCTGAGTTGGCTAAAGTGGACTGGGGAAATAGATTAAAGTGTCGGACGGTTGATGAACAGTGGTGTATATTTAAGGAGATATTTCACAACTCTCAAGAAAAATATTTTCCAGTGAGGAGGAAATGGAGTAAGAGAAAAGATAGCCATCCGTGGCTAACTAAAGAAATAAAGGACAGTATCCAATTAAAAACAAGGCATACAAAGTGGCCAAAACTAGTGGGAGAACAGAAGATTGGGAAGCTTTTAAAAGCCAGCAAAGGATGACCAAAAAAATAATTAAGAAAGGGAAGATAGACAATGTAAGTAAACTAGCACAAAATATAAAAACAGATAGCAAGAGTTTCTATAGGTATATAAAAATGAAAAGAGTGGCTAAAGTAAATGTTGGTCCCTTAGAGGATGAGACCAGGGAATTAGTAATGGGGAACATGGAGGTGGCAGAAACTCTGAACAAATATTTTGTATCGATCTTTACGGTAGAGGACACTAACAATATTCCAACAATGGATAGTCAAGGGGCTATAGGTGGGGAGGAACTTAACACAATCACAATCACTAAGGAGGTGGTACTCAGTAAGATAATGGGACTAAAGGTGGATAAATCTCCTGGACCTGATGGCTTGCATCCTAGGGTCTTAAGAGAAGTAGCGGCAGGGATAGTGGATGCATTGGTTGTAATTTACCAAAATTCTCTGGATTCTGGGGAGGTCCCAGCAGATTGGAAAACTGCAAATGTAACGCCCCTATTTAAAAAAGGAGGCAGACAAAAAGCAGGAAACTATAGACCAGTTAGCCTAACATCTGTGGTTCGGAAGATGTTGGAGTCCACTATTAAAGAAGCAGTAGCAGGACATTTGGAGAAGCAAAATTCGGTCAGGCAGAGTCAGCATGGATTTATGAAGAGGAAGTCATGCTTGACAAATTGGCTGGAATTCTTTGAGGATGCAATGAACAGGGTGGATAAAGGGGAACCAGTGGATGTGGTGTATTTGGACTTCCAGAAGGCATTTGACAAGGTTACTGCACAAGATAAAAGTTCACGGGGTTGGGGGTAATAAAAGTTCACGGGGTTGGAGGATTGGCTAACGAACAGAAAACAGAGAGTCGGGATAAATGGTTCATTCTCGGGTTGGAAATCAGTAACCAGTGGGGTGCCGCAGGGATCAGTGCTGGGACCCCAACTATTTACAATCTATATTAACGACTTGGAGGAAGGAACCGAGTGTAACGTAGCCAAGTTTGCTGACGATCAAAGATAGGAGTAAAAGCAATGTGTGAGGAGGGAACAAAATATCTGCAAAAGGACATGGACAGGCTAAGTGAGTGGGCAAAAATTTGGCAGATGGAGTATAATGTTGAAAAACATAGAAAATAGGTGCAGGAGTAGGCCATTCAGCCCTTCGGGCCTGCACCACCATTCAATATGATCATGGCTGATCATTCACCTCAGTACCCCATTCCTGATTTCTCTCCATACCCCCTTGATCCCTTTAGCCATAAGGGCCACATCTAACTCCCTTTTCAATATATGCAACGGACTGGTCTCAACAACTTTCTGTGGTAGAGAATTCCACAGGTTCACAATTCTCTGAGTGAAGAAGTTTCTCCTCATCTCGGTCCTAAATGGCTTACCCCTTATCCTTAGACTGTGACCCCTGGTTCTGGACTTCCCCAACATCAGGAACATTCTTCCTGCATCTAACCTGTCCAGTCCCGTCAGAATTTTATATGTTTCTATGAGATCCCCTCTCCTTCTTCTAAATTCCAGTGAATATAAGCCTAGTCAATCCAGTCTCTCCTCATATGTCAGTCCTGCCATCCCTGGAATCAGTCTGGTGAACCTTCGCTGCACTCCCTCAACAGCAAGAACGTCCTTCCTCAGATTAGGAGACCAAAACTGAACACAATACTCCAGGTGAGGACTCACCAAGGCCCTGTACAACTGCAGTAAGACCTCCCTGCTCTTATACTCAAATCCTCTCGCTATGAAGGCCAACATGCCATTTGCCTTCTTCATCAGCTGCTGTACCTGCATGCCAACTTTCAATGACTAATGTACCATGACACCCAGGTCTCGTTGCACCTCCCCTTTTCCTAATCTGTCATCATTTAGAGGGCATGCACTTTAGCAGAAAAAAATCAAAGAGCAGGTTATTAATTAAATGGAGAAAGATTGCAAAGTGCTGCAGTACAGCGGGACCTGGGGGTACTTGTGCATGAAACACAAAAGGTTAGTATGCAGGTACAGCAAGTTCTCAGGAAGGCCAATGGAATCTTGGCCTTTATTGCAAAGGGGTTGGAGTAGAAAAGCAGGGAAGTCTTGCTACAGTTATACAGGGTATTGGTGAGGCCACACCTGGAATACTGCGTGCAGTTTTGGTTTCCATATTTACGAAAGGATATACTTGCTTTGGAGGCAGTTCAGAGAAGGTTCACTAGGTTGATTCCGGAGATGAGGAGGTTGACTTATGAGGAAAGGTTGAGTAGGTTGGGCCTCTATTCATTGGAATTCAGAAGAATGAGAGGTGATCTTATTGAAATGTATAAGATTATGAGGGGGCTTGACAAGGTGGATGCAGAGAGGATGTTTCCACTGATGGGGGAGACTAGAACTAGGGGGCATGGTCTTAGAATAAGGGGCCGCCCATTTAAAACTGAGATGAGGAGGAATTTCTTCTCTCAGAGGGTTGTGGATCTGTGGAATTCGCTGCCTCAGAGAGCTGTGGAAGCTGGGACATTGAATAAATTTAACATAGCTAGGTGATTTGAGTATAGGAGCAGGGAGGTCTTACTGCAATTGTACAGGGCCTTGGTGAGGCCTCACCTGGAATATTGTGTTCAGTTTTGGTCTCCTAATCTGAGGAAGGACGTTCTTGCTATTGAGGGAGTGCAGCGAAGGTTCAGCAGACTGATTCCAGGGATGGCTGGACTGTCATATGAGGAGAGACTGGATCAATTGGGCCTTTATACACTGGAGTTTAGAAGGGTGAGAGGGGATCTCATAGAAACGTATAAGATTCTGACGGGACGGGACAGGTTAGCTGCGGGAAGAATGTTCCCGATGTTGGGGAAGTCCAGAACCAGGGGACACAGTCTTAGGATAAGGGGTTGGCCATTTAGGACTGAGATGAGGAGAAACTTCTTCACTCAGAGTTATTAACCTGTGGAATTCCCTGCCGCAGAGAGTTGTTGATGCCAGTTCATTGGATGTATTCAAGAGGGAGTTAGATATGACCCTTACGGCTAAAGGGATCAAGGGGTTATGGAGAGAAAGCAGGAAAGGGGTACTGAGGTGAATAATCAGCCATGATCTTATTGAATGGTGGTGCAGGTTCGAAGGGCCAAATGGCCTACTCCTGCACCTATTTTCTATGTTTCTATGTTAAGACAGAAATAGACAGTTTCTTAAATGATAAGGGAATAAAGGGTTATGGGGAGCGGGCAGGGAAGTGGAGCTGAGTCCATGATCGGGTCAGCCATGATCATATTGAATGGCGGAGCAGGCTTGAGGGGCAGTATGGCCTACTCCTGGTCCTATTTCTTATGTTCTTATATATACTTGCATTGGGAGACCACAGCTCGGGTACTGCATGCAGTTTTGGTCTCCTTATTTAAGAAAGGATATACTTGCATTGGAGGCAGTTCAGAGAAGGTTCACCAGGTTGCTTCCGGAGATGAGGGGGTTGACTTACATAGAAACATAGAAAATAGGAGCAGGAGTCGGCCATTCGGCCCTTCGAGTCTGCAACGCCATTCAATATGATCATGGCTGATCCTCTATCTCAACACCATATTCCCGCTTTCTCCCCATACCCCTTGATGACTTTTGTGTCTAGAAATCTATCTATCTCACTCTTAAATATATTCAGTGACTTGGCCTCCACAGCCTTCTGTGGTAGAGAATTCCACAGGTTCACCACCCTCTGAGTGAAAACATTTCTCCTCATCTCGGTCCTAAATTTCCTACCCTGTATCCTGAGACTGTGACCCCTTGTTCTAGACTTCCCAGCCCCGGGGGAAACATCCTCCCCGCATCCAGTCTGTCCAACCCCGTCAGAATTTTATACGTTTCAATGAGATCCCCTCTCATTCTTCTAAACCCCAGTGAATACTGGCCCAGTCGACCCAATCTCTCCTCATACGACAGTCCTGCCATCCCAGGAATTAGTCTGGTGAACCTTCACTGCACCTTATGAGGAAAGGTTGAGTAGGTTGGGCCTATACACATTGGAGTTCAGAAGAATTAGAGGTGATCTTATTGAAACTTATAAGATAATGAGGGGGCTCAACAAGGTGGATGCAGAGAGGATGTTTCCACTGACAGGGGAAACGAAAACAAGGGGACATAGTCTCAGTATAAGGGTCCGCCCATTTAAAACTGAGATGAGGAGAAATTTATTCTCTGAGGGTTGTAAATCTGTGGAATTCTCTGCCCCAGAGAGCTGTGGAGGCTGGGTCACTGAATATATTTAAGATGGAGATAGACAGATTTTTGAGCGATAAGAGAGTAAAGGGTTATGGGGTGTGGGCGGGGAAGTGAACCTGAGTCCATGATCAGATCAGCCAAGATCGTATTAAATGCCGGAGCAGCCTCAAGGGGTCGAATGGCTGACTCCGGCTCCTATTTCTTATGTCCCCTTGGAGGATAAGCCACACTCTGAAGTTTCGCTGGAATGTGTAACTGGAACCGCCCAGTCCCAGGTTCTGACTGACTTTGCAAAGTGCAATTCGATCCATTCTGACTTCAGAAGCCACAAAGGATAAATCTCGAACAACCCAGCAAAAGCCTCCCAAGCTCCAGCCAAAGTCCTTTACCCCAGCACAAGTGCATGGCCTCAACCTCCTCCCCCCACACCCCACCCCGCCCCCCCTCACGCCATAGATGGGGCATTGTGTGCGGATTGTTAACAGGTTTATTGAATATGAAGTGAATAGTGACAGTGTCGTGACTTCTGGATTTCATCTACTTCAACGCACGCACTGAGGTTTCCGAGGAATCAGGTGCGGGTATAAAAGGTGGTTGGAAGAATGTGATCTGTCTTCCCTGAGCTCCCTTCCTCCCCTTCGATCCTCTCTCTCTCTCCTCCTCTGTCCCCATGTCCTTCTCCAACCCCACTGTGTCTCTCTCCGCACCACCGTGTCTCTCTCTCTCCCCCCGTGTCTCTCTCTCCCCCCGTGTCTCTCTCTCCCCCATGTCTCTCTCTCCCCCCCCGTCCCATGTCTTGCTCTCCACCCCCCATGTCTCTCTTTCTCCCCACCTCCCCGTGTCTCTCTCTCCCCTCTGTGTCTCTCTTCTCCCCCATGCCTCTCTCTCCCCCCCTCGTGTCTCTCTCTCTCCCCCCCCCCTGTGTTTTTCTCTCTCCCCCCATGTCTCTCTCTACCCGTCTCTCTCTCTTCTCTCTCTCCCCCCATGTCTCTCTTCCCCCCGCCATTTCTCTCTCTCTCCCCACCCATGTCTCTCTCTCTCCTCCCCCGCCCCTCGTGTCTCTCTACCCCCCGGCGTGTCTCTCTCTCCCCATGTCTCTCTCTCCCCCCCATGTCTCTCTCTCTCCCCATGTCTCTCTACCCCCCGTGTCTCTCTCTCCCCATGTCTCTCTCTCCCCATGCCTCTCTCTCCCCACCCCGTGTCTCTCTCTCTCCCCCCCCCGCCCCGTGTCTTGCTCTCTCCCCCCCATGTCTCTCTTTCTCCCCACCTCCCCGTGTCTCTCTCCCCTCCGTGGCTCTCTCTCTCCCCCCATGTCTCTCTCTCTCCCGCCGTGTCTCTCTCTACCAATGTCTCTCTCTCCCCATGTCTCTCTCTCCCCATGTCTCTCTCTCTCCCCCCAGCCCCGTGTCTTGCTCTCTCCCCCCCATGTCTCTCTTTCTCCCCACCTCCCCGTGTCTCTCTCCCCTCCGTGTCTCTCTCTCCCCTCCGTGTCTCTCTCTCTCCCCCGTGTCTCTCTCTCTCCCCCCATGTCTCTCTCTCTCCCCCCGTGTCTCTCTCTCCCCATGTCTCTCTCTCCCCATGCCTCTCTCCCCCCCCCCCTTGTCTCTCTCTCTCCCCCCCGCCCCGTGTCTTGCTCTCTCCCCCCCATGTCTCTCTTTCTCCCCACCTCCCCGTGTCTCTCTCCCCTCCGTGTCTCTCTCTCCCCCCATGTCTCTCTTTCTCCCCACCTCCCCGTGTCTCTCTCCCCTCCGTGTCTCTCTCTCTCCCCCATGTCTCTCTCTCCCCCCGCCGTGTCTCTCTCTCTCCCCACTGTGTTTTTCTCTCCCCCCATGTCTCTCTCTCTCTCTCTTCTTTCTCTCTCTCCTCCCATGTCTCTCTCTTCCCTCCACCACTTCTCTCTCTCTCCCCACCCATGTCTCTCTCTCTCCTTCCCCGCCCCCTGTGTCTCTCTACCAACCGGCGTGTCTCTCTCTCTCCACCCATGTCTCTCTCTCTCCCCCATGCCTCTCTCTCTCTCCCCCCATGTCTCGCTCTATCCCCCCATGTTTCTCTCTCTCCCCTCATGTCTCTCTCTCTCTCCCCCTCCCCCCATGTCTCTCTCTCTCTCTCCCCCCGACACCCCCACCTCCCGAATGATTCTCTCTCTCTCCCGCCACGCCTCTCTCTCTCCCCCTGCTGGGAGTGTATTATGGATCCCCAAACAGTGGGAGGGAGATCGAGGAGCAAATATGTAGGCAAATTGCTGTGAAGTCTAAAAGCCATCGGGTGATAATAGTAGAGGATTTTAACTATCCAAATATTGATTGGGACAAATTTAGTGTGAAGGGTATAGAGGATGCGGAATTCTTGAAATGCATTCAAGAGAACATTTTACTCAGTCTGTAGCAAACCCAACACAAGAGGAGGCGGTTTGGATTTAGTTTTGGGCAATGAAGCTGGGCAGGTTGAAGAAGTATTAGTGGGGGAGCATTTGGGTGCCAGTGAACATAATTCAGTCAGATTCAAGTTGGTTATGGATAAGGACAAGAATAGGCCTGGAATAAAAGTTCCAAATTGGGGAAATGCTAATTTTGTTGAGTTAAGGAGTGATTTGGCCACAGTGGACTGGAAACAGCTACTTGTGGATAAATCTGTGTCGGAACAGTGGGAGGCATTCAAGGAGGAGATCCGGAAGGCTCAGGCCAAACATGTGCCCTTAAAGAAAAAGGCTGGGAAAGATAATTCTAGAGCCCCCTGGATGTCTAGGGACTTACAGGGGAGGAATAAGAAAAAAAGGGACGCTTATGTCACATATCAACGGCTAAATACTTTATAATCTTTAGAGGAATATAGAAAGATAAGAGGTAAAATTAAAAAGGATATTCGGAATGCTAAGAGAAAGCACAAGACATTCTTGGCCAGTAAAATTAAGGAAAACCCTAAGATGTTCTATAAATATATTAAGAGTAAGAGGGTAATCTTTGTGTGAAGGCGGAAGATGTTGGTAGGGTTCTTAAAGAATATTTTGCATCTGTTTTCACAAAGGAATGAGGTAATGCAGATACTGCTATTGAGGAGGAGTGTGATATTCTGGATGAAATAAATATAGTGAGAGAAGAAGTGTTAAGGGGTTTAGCAGCTTTGAAAGTAGATAAGTCCCCAGGCCCGGATGAAATATATCCCAGGCTGTTGAGCGAAGTAAAAGAGGAAATAGCAGAGGCCTTGACCATCATTTTCCAGTCCTCTTTGGATCTGGGCATGGTGCCGGAGGATTGGAGGACTGCTAATGTAGTACCCCTGTTTAAGAAGGGAGAAAGGAATAGGCCGAGTAATTACAGGCCGATCAGCCTAACCTCAGTGGTGGGAAAATTATTGGAAAAAATCCTGAAATACAGGATAAATCTGCATTTGGATAGGCAAGGATTAATTAGGGACAGTCAGCACGGATTTGTTAAGGGAAGATCATGTTTGATTAACCTGATTGAATTTTTTGAGGAGGTAACCAAGAGGATCAATGAGGGTAGTGCGTCCAATGTAGTATATATGGACTTTAGCAAGGCTTTTGATAAGGTCCCGCATGGTAGACTGGTCATGAAGGTTAAAGCCCATGAGATCCAGGGCAAAGTGTCAAGTTGGATCCAAAATGGGCTTGGAGGTAGGAAGCAAAGGGTAATTATTGATGGATGTTTTTATGACTGGAAGAATGTTTCCAGTGGGTTCCGCAGGACTCAGTATTGGGATGCTTGCTTTTTGTGGTATATAATCAACGATTAGAGTTGAATATAGGGAGTATGATTAAGAAGATTGCAGACGACACTAAAATTGGCTGTGTGGTTGATAATGAAGAGGAAAGTCATGGGCTGCAGGAGGATATCAATCTGCTGGTCAGCTGGGCAGAGCAGTGGCAAATGGAATTTAATTCAGAGAAGTGTGAGGTGATGCACTTTGGGAGGGCTAATAAGGAAAGGGTATACACATTAAGCGGTAGGCCACTTAATAGTGTAGATGAACAAAGGGACCTTGGAGTGTTTGTCCACAGATCCCTGAAAGTAGCAGGCCAGGTGGATAAGGTGGTTAAGAAAGCATACGGAATGCTTGCCTTTATTGGCCAAGGCATAGAATATAAGAGCAGGGAGATTATGCTTAAATTGTATAATACTTTGGTTAGACCACAGCTGGAGTACCGCGTGCAGTTCTGGTCGCCGTGTGCAGGAAGAATGTTCCCGATGTTGAAGAAGTCCAGAACCAGGGGTCACAGTCTAAGGATAAGGGGGTAAGCCATTTAGGACCGAGATGAGAAGAAACTTCTTCACTCAGAGAGTTGTGAACCTGTGGAATTCTCTGCCACAGAAAGTTGTTGAGGCTAGTTCATTGGATATATTCAAAAGGGAGTTAGTTGTGGCCTTTATGGCTAAAGGGATCAAGGGGGTATGGAGAGAAAGCAGGAATGGGGTACTGAAGTTGCATGATCAGCCATGATCTTATTGAATGGTGGTGCAGGCTCGAAGGGCCGAATGGCCTACTCCTGCACCTATTTTCTGTGTTTCTGTTTGCTGGTGCCCCTCCCTACTCCCCATTTACTGGTGCCCTCCTCAAAATTAAACTGACCTTACAGCAATGGTCAGTTTAGACAATAAACCTAATTAAAAAGACACGCTTTAATTCATTGATAACAAGGTTCTGCAGAAGGAAACGTCTGAGACAACTAAATCACCACGTCCGCAATCAGCAACTCGCCGGAAAGACGAAGATCTTGCCCCGCAATTTGCAGTCAGCAGCGAAGCGCAGGCCTTCGCCAGCCGCCCAGAAGTAAGCTTCCCACAAAGATCTCCGGGTTTCTGTAGTGTTTCGAAGCACGAGTTGCTGGCACTGAATCACACAAAGTTCCCACCGGGCCCGAGAGGACGGATGCAGGGAGGATGTACTTGCCATAGAGGGAGTGCAACGAAGGTTCACCAGACTGATTCCTGGGATGGGGGGATTGTCCTATTGAGCAGACTAGACCTATATTCTCCAGAGTTTAGAAGAATGAGAGGTGATCTCATTGAGACATATAAAATTCTAACAGGGATTGACAGGGTAGATGCAGGGAGGGTGTTTCCCCCGGGCTGGGGAGTCTAGAACCAGGGGTCACACAGTCTCAGGATAAGGGCTCGGCCATTTAGGACTGGAATTCAAAAGAATGAGAGGTGATCTTATCGAAACGTATAAGATTATGAGGGGGGCTCGATAAGGTGGATGCAGAGAGGATGTTTCCACTGATGGGGGAGACTAGAACTAGGGGGCATGGTCTTAGAATAAGGGGCCGCCCATTTAAAACTGAGATGAGACATTTCTTCTCTCAGAGGGTTGTAAATCTGTGGAATTCGCTGCCTCAGAGAGCTGTGGAAGCTGGGACATTGAATAAATTTAAGACAGAAATAGACAGTTTCTTAACCAATAAGGGAATAAGGGGGCGGGCAGGGAAGTGGAGCTGAGTCCATGATCGGATCAGCCATGATCGTACTGAATGGCAGAGCAGGCTCGAGGGGCCTTATAGCCTACTCCTGCTCCTATTTCTTACGTTCCTATGATAGATATTTGGATATTAAGGGAATCGAGGGATCGGGCGGGAAAGTGGAGTTGAGGTCGAAGATTAGCCGCGATCTCATTGGATGACGGAGCAGGCTCGAGGGGACGAATGGCCGACTCCTGCTCCTGTTTCTTATGTTCTTATTTTGTGCTCTTCGCTAGGTTTCTGGCCGTGACGATGATGCAGCCGACCGATGCACGGAAGGTGTTCCCATGTTTCGACGAACCAGCCTTGAAGGCGACCTTTGACCTGGCGGTGATTCACCTGCCTCAGCACACGGCCATCTCCAACATGCCCATTATCAGTAAGTCCCGCCGTACTGCGCCATCATCCCACCCTCCTCCCTCGTCGGCACTTATCTCTGACAGCTTCCACGTTCTAAGGGTGACCATGTCTGGGTGTCCCGCGTAACATCGCCTGTCTCCGCCCCCCGGCCTCAGCTCATCCGCTGCTGAAACCCTCATCCGTGCCTTTGTTACTGCCAAACTTGACCATTCCAACGCACTCCTGGCCGGCTTCCCACATTCTACCCGACGTAAACTACAGGTGATCCAAAACACGGCTGCCTCCGTGTCCTAACTCGCACCGAGACCCGCTCACCCATCACCCCCTGTGCTCGCTGCCCCGTGTCCTAACTCGCAGAGTCCCGCTCACCCATCACCCCCTGTGCTCACTGTCCCCGTGTCCTAACTCACACCGAGTCCCACTCACCCATCACCCCCTGTGCTCGCTGCCCCGTGTCCTAACTCGCACCAAGTCCCGCTCACCCATCACCTCGTGTTCACTGCCCCCGTGTCCTAACTCACACCGAGTCCCGCTCACCCATCACCCCCTGTGCTCGCTGCCCCCGTGTCCGAACTCGCACCGAGTCCCGCTCACCCATCACCTCGTGTTCACTGCCCCCGTGTCCTAACTCGCACCTAATCCCGCTCACCCATCACCCCCTGTGCTCCATGGCCTCGCCCCTCCCTATCTCTGTATCTTCTCCAGCCCCACGGCCCCCCCGAGATGTCTGCGCTCCTCCAATTGTGCCTTCTTGAGCATCCCTGATTATAATCGCTCCGCCATTGGTGGCCGTGCCTTCTGTTGCCTGGGCCCCAAGCTCTGGAACTCCCTCCCTAAACTTCTCCGTCTCTTTTCTCCTTCAAGATGCTCCTTAAAACCGACCTCTTTGACCAAGCTATTGGTCAGCAACACTAATTTCTACTTATGTGGCTCGGTGTCAGATTTTAATCTCATAACACTCTTGTGAAGCACCTTGGGACGTTTCACTACGTTAAATGCATTATATAAATACAGGTTGTTGTTGTTGTACATGTACAGGAGAGGACACTGAGACACACACACGGGTTGTACAGTACCAGACTGGAGTGAATCGTTCCACTTTCTCCTTTTTCCCCCTTCCTCTCCTCCTTCCCACGTTCCCGTGTCTCCCGCTCCCCTCCGCCCTTTCCCTTCATCTCCCTCCCCCCTCCTCCTTGCCCGCTAACCAACGAACACTCTCCGTTTCCCGCTCCAATCACAGAAAGGTCGCAGATGTGGGTGCTGGGACAGATGTGGATTATCACAACCTTCGATCGCACCTTGAAGATGTCCTCGTATCTCTTAGCCTGTGTCGTGTCCGAGTTCCAGTCCATCGGGGAGATATACAATGGAGTCAAGGTAACGGTTAACTAGCCTGCCGATGTTCGAAGAAAGAAAGACTTACATTTATATAGCGCCTTCCACGACCACCAGACGTCTCAAAGCGCTTTACAGCCAATGAAGTAGTTTTTGAAGTGTGCACACTGTTGTATTGTGGGAAACGCGGCCGCTCAATTTGTGCACAGCAAGCTCCCCCATACAGCAATGTGATAATGACCCAGATCATCTGTTTTAGTGATATTGGTTGAGGGATAAATATTGGCCCCAGGACACCGGGGAGAACTCCCCCTGCTCTTCTTCCAATAGTGGCCCCGGGATCTTTTACATCCACCCGAGAGGGCAGATGGGGCCTCGGTTTAACGTCTCATCCGAAAGACGGCACCTCCGACAGTACGGCACTCCCTCAGTACTGCCCCTCCGACAGTGTGGTGCTCCCTCAGTACCACCCCTCCGACAGTGTGGCGCTCCCTCAGTACTGCCCCTCCGACAGTGCGGCGCTCCCTCAGTACCGCCCCTCGGACAGTGCGGCGTTCACTCAGTACCGCCCCTCCGACAGTGCGGCGCTCCCTCAGTACTGCTCCTCTGACAGTGCGACGCTCTCTCAGTACTGGCCCTCCGACAGTGCGGCGCTCCCTCAGTACTGCCCCTCTGACAGTGCGGCGCTCCCTCAGTACTGGCCCTCCGACAGTGCGGCGCTCCCTCAGTACTGGCCCTCCGACAGTGCGACGCTCTCTCAGTACTGGCCCTCCGACAGTGCGGCGCTCCCTCAGTACTGCCCCTCCGACAGTGCGGCGCTCCCTCAGTACTGCCCCTCCGACAGTGCGGCGCTCCCTCAGTACTGCCCCTCCGACAGTGCGGCGCTCCCTCAGTACTGCCCCTCCGATAGTGCAGCGCTCCCTCAGTACTGCCCCTCCGACAGGCTGTAATGACTCAAGAGTCTGGTTACTGTAACCTCACTCAGGTGCAACCTGATCCATCTTTATTCCAGCCCAAGAGTGCCAGCGTGACAAAAACACCCAGCTTATAGACAGGTGACCAAGCACACATGCCACATGCATACAGCCCGATGGCCTCCGACCGCGGCGCCCTCTTGTGTCTGGTGACCCCCAAATAACAACATCCCCCTTTTAAAATCTTAACAACAGCCTTTTTACAAATTAAGGTGGTCTGGGGCTTTCCTCTCTCGAGGTGATCGTCTCAGTTCACCTTTGGCTCTGAGTCCGTTGAGACTGAGGGCTGAGTAGCCGATCTGATGGGAGTGGTCATGACCACATCAGAGACTGAAGGTTCAGAGTCAGTAATGTCAGCAGAGTCCTCTGCTGAGTGAACAATGGTTGGTTGGTCACTGACTGCATCTTCCTCACTCGGTTCCAGTTCATCCGTGTGCCGCAGTTTAACCTGCTCAAGGTGTTTCCTGCACGTTTGCCCATTCTTGAGCACGACAATAAACACTCTGTTACCCTCCTTGGCCGGCGATCCATTTTGGACCTTGACCATGGTTCAGTACATAAACCGGATCGTGACACGACAACACGATCATGACACCATTGCTGACTTTGACGTTTGTTTTCAACACGATCATTCAAATCAGGATGAACAAGAGAAAGCCTGGTCTTGAGATTTCTCTTCATCAGTCGTTCAGCAGGAGGAACCCCCAGTAAGCGTATGAGGTCGTGACCTGTAACTGAGCAATATACGTGACAACCGTCTCTGCAGTGAGCCCTGAGTTACACGTTTCATACTTTGCTTGATCGTTTGAACTGCACGCTCTGCTTGACCATTCGAAGCAGGCTTGAATGGAGCTGATCTCACATGTCTGATGCCATTGAGTTTACGGTAACCAGACGCCTGAGTCATTACCAGGTCTATGACGGATGATGTAATCATAGACAGACAATGTCAGCATCCACCTGTGAATGCGGGACGATGCATTGGTATTAATACATTTGTTTTCCACAAACAATGAAATGAGTGGCTTGTGATCCGTTTCTAGTTCAAAACCAAACAAATACTGGTGCATTTTTTTTTACCCCATACACACAGGCCAAAGCTTCTTTCCCTACTATACTTTCAGCTCTTTCCGCTTCAGACAGACTTCTCAAAGCATATGCAACAGGTTGTAGCTTGCCCAATTCATTTGCTTGTTGGAGTACGCAGCTAACCCCATATGATGAAGCATCACAGGCCAATACAAGATGCTTACGCGGATTATAATGAACAAGCAACTTGTTTGAACATAGCAGATTCTTGGCTTTCTCAAAGGCTCTATCTTGAGACATACCCCAGACCCAGTTGTCGCCTTTTCTTAGTAACACATGCAGTGGCTCTAGTAAAGTGCTCAATCTGGGTAAGAAATGACCAAAGTAGTTGAGTAGACCCAGGAACGAACGCAGCTCTGTCACATTCTGAGGCCTGGGTGCATTTTTGATGGCCTTGGTTTTCGAATCAGTGGGCCTGATGTCATCAGCAGCAATCTTCCTCCCGAGGAATTCGACTTCAGGTGCCATGAATACACACTTTGAGCGTTTCAGCCTGAGTCCCACTTTGTCCAGACGCTGTAGGACTTCTTCAAGATTGTTCAGCTGTTCGGCAGTGTTGCGACCTGTGACCAGAATGTTGTTTTGAAACACGACAGTTCTAGGAACGGACTTCAGTAAACTCTCCATATTCCTCTGAAATATGGCTGTAGCCGAACGAATCCCAAAAGGACACCTGTCCTTTATGGGTGTTGATGCAGGTGCGTTTCTTCGAAGTGTCGTCAAGCTCCTGGGTCATATAGGCTGACGTCAGATCCAGTTTCGTGAAAGACTTTTTACCAGCTAGCATGGCAAACAGGTCATCAGCCCTCGGTAACGGATACAGATCCTGTTTCGAAAATCGGTTAATCGTAACCTTGTTGTCTCCACAAATCCTGACAGTGCCATCACTGTTCAACACAGGAACAATGGGACTAGCCCACTCGTTAAACTCGACCGGTGATATGATCCCTTCACGCTGGAGTCTGTCAAGCTCAATTTCAATCTTCTCCCTCATCATGTATGGAACAGACTGAGCTTTGTGATAGACAAGCCTTGCATTGGAGTCCAGGTGAATCCCGTAAAATTACTAATGCCCGGTTCAAACAAAGAAAGAAACTTTTTCAACACTTGAGCACACGAAGTATCATTCACCGAGGACAACATCGTGACATCATTCCAGTTCAGCTTGATTTTCTTGAGCCAATTCCTGCCGAACAGCATTGGACCATTACCTTGGACAATCCATAATGGTAGCTCGTGAACCACACCATCATATGACACCTCGATTGCTGCACTGCCGAGCACCGGTATGAGTTCCTTAGTGTAAGTACGCAACCTGGCATTGACTGGACTCAGCTTCGGTTTCACAGCCTTAGTGTCCCACAGCTTGTCGAATGTCCTTTGGCTCATTATCGACTGGCTCGCACCCGTGTCCAGCTCCATTAATACAGGCACGCCATTCAGCTTCACATTAACGACTATCGGCTGGCTCTTGCTCAGGAACGAATACAGTCCATTCACTTCCTCCCTCGGGTTGTGTATCCAGGCCATCACTGAACTGGTCCTCATCAACCACGTGGTGAGCCGCACCACGCTTGCTCCGTTGTGGACACATCCTTGTGAAGATGCCCCACTTTCGAACATCCATTGCATGAGTATTGTCTAAACCGACACTGATGAGGCCGATGATTGCCCCCACAACGCCAACAAAGTGAAATCTGGTTCAAAGCAGTTGGCGGGCTCTGAGCAGAGGCAGGTTTCGCGCAAGCGGCTCTGCCCGAAGATGACACCATCTTGTTTAAAGTACTTGCCGTGGAATTCTGACTCGTCGATAATATCTGCCTCGAATTATCATCCGTCGTCATGCATGCCTGGGCAGTTGCGATGGCCTTTTTCAAATCCAGCATCTCTGCAGCCAACAGCTTCCTGAGGATCGCAGCATGGCTGATGCCGATCACGAAGACATCACGCAGCATGTCTTCCAGCAAGTTCCCGAACTTACACGGCTCAGCAAGACGTCGCAGGTCGGCGACAAATCCCGACACGTCCTGGCCCTCAGCATGAGCATGCGTGTAGAAACAGTAGCGTGATATGATGATCCCCTCTTTTAACTTCAGATGGTTATGCATCAACGTACACAATTCCTCGGACCCTTTTTCCACCGGACGTACAGGCGAGAGAAGATTCTTCAGGAGACTGTAAATTTTCAGACCACAAAGGTGAGGAGAACTGTCCTGCGCTTAACTGCGTAGGCCTCTGCCTCCATGCCGTTGGCCACAAAATACTGATCCAGGCGGTCGACAAAATCCGCCCAATCCTTGCCCTCCATGAATCTCTCCAGGATTCCAACAGTGCCCATTGTGCATGCGAAGGTTCTTAAATTACCTCGTCGCCAATTGTAATGACTCAAGAGTCTGGTTACAGTAAACTCACTCGGGTCCAACCTGATCGATCTTTATTCCAGCCCGAGAGTGCCAGCGTGACAAAGCCACCCAGGTTATATACAGCTGACCAAGCACACATGCCACATGCGTACAGCCCGATGACCTCCGACCGCGGCACCCTCTGGTGTCTGGTGACCCCCAAGCATGAATACTTAACAGTGCCATTCCCTCAGTCCTGGCCCTCCAACAGGGCGGCGCTCCCTCAGTACTACCCCACCGACAGGGCAGCGCTCCCTCAGTAAGGCCCCTCCGGCAGTGCGGCGCTTCCTCAGTACTGCCCCTCCGACAGTGCGACGCTCCCTCAGTACTGCCCCTCCGACAGTGCGACGCTCCCTCAGTACTGCCCCTCCGACAGTGCGGCTCTCCTTCAGTACTGCCCCTCCGACAGTGCGACGCTCCCTCATTACTGCCCCTCTGACAGTGCGACGCTCCCTCAGTACTGCCCCTCCGACAGTGCGGCACTCCCTCATTACTGCGCTTCTGACAGTGCAGCGCTCCCTCAGTACTGCCCCTCCGACAGTGCGACGCTCCCTCAGTACTGCCCCTCCGACAGTGCGGCACTCCCTCATTACTGCCCCTCCGACAGTGCAGCGCTCCTTCAGTACTGCCCCTCCGACAGTGCGGCGCTCCCTCAGTACTGCCCCTCCGACAGTGCGGCACTCCCTCATTACTGCCCCTCCGACAGTGCAGCGCTCCTTCAGTACTGCCCCTCCGACAGTGCGGCGCTCCCTCAGTACTGCCCCTCCAACAGTGCAGCGCTCCTTCAGTACTGCCCCTCCGACAGTGCGGCACTCCCTCATTACTGCCCCTCCGACAGTGCAGCGCTCCTTCAGTACTGCCCCTCCGACAGTGCGGCGCTCCCTCAGTACTGCCCCTCCGACAGTGCGGCACTCCCTCATTACTGCCCCTCCGACAGTGCAGCGCTCCCTCAGTACTGCCCCTCCGACAGTGCGGCGCTCCCTCAGTACTGCCCCTCTGACAGTGCGGCGCTCCCTCAGTACTGCCCCTCTGACAGTGCGGCACTCCCTCAGTACTGCCCCTCTGACAGTGCGGCGCTCCCTCAGTACTGCCCCTCTGACAGTGCGGCGCTCCCTCAGTACTGCCCCTCTGACAGTGCGGCGCTCCCTCAGTACTGCCCCTCTGACAGTGCGGCGCTCCCTCAGTACTGCCCCTCTGACAGTGCGGCGCTCCATCAGTACTGCCCCTCTGACAGTGCGGCGCTCCCTCAGTACTGCCCCTCTGACAGTGCGGCGCTCCCTCAGTACTGCCCCTCTGACAGTGCGGCGCTCCCTCAGTACTGCCCCTCTGACAGTGCGGTGCTCCCTCAGTACTGCCCCTCCGACAGTGCGGAGCTCCCTCAGTACTGCCCCTCCGACAGTGCGGCGCTCCCTCAGTACTGCCCCTCCGACAGTGCGGCGCTCCCTCAGTACTGCCCCTCCGACAGTGCGGCCCTCCCTCAGTACTGCCCCTCCGACAGTGCGGCGCTCCCTCAGTACTGCCCCTCGGACAGTGCGGCACTCCCTCAGTACTGCCCCTCCGACAGTGCGGCGCTCCCTCAGTACTGCCCCTCCGACAGTGCGGCCCTCCCTCAGTACTGCCCCTCCGACAGTGCGGCGCTCCCTCAGTACTGCCCCTCCGACAGTGCGGCGCTCCCTCAGTACTGCCCCTCCGACAGTGCGGGGCTCCCTCAGTACTGCCCCTCCGACAGTGCGACGCTCCCTCAGTACTGCCCCTCCGACAGTGCGGCGCTCCCTCAGTACTGCCCCTCCGACAGTGCGGCGCTCCCTCAGTACTGCCCCTCCGACAGTGCGGCGCTCTCTCAGTACTGCCCCTCCGACAGTGCGGCGCTCCCTCAGTACTGCCCCTCCGACAGTGCGGCGCTCTCTCAGTACTGCCCCTCCGACAGTGCGGCACTCCCTCAGTACTGCCCCTCCGACAGTGCGGCGCTCTCTCAGTACTTCCCATTTAACTGGTATTTTCAACTTTTTTCTCTTGTTTTAGATCAGGGTTTGGGGTCGTCAGCAGGCAATCAGTGCTGGACAAGGTGCCTATGCATTAAAGGCAGCCGGAAAACTTCTTGACTTTTATGAACAGAAATATAATATATACTTTCCACTGACAAAGATAGGTAAGTGCAAATCTCCGACATATTCTGTACAGCGAGATACCAGCAACTCAAGCGAACTCTGATTTCAGCGCCTGGGGGAATTGACATATTCAACAGTGGGGTGATTTTTACAAAGTAAAGCTCCCTCGACACTGTCCCATCAAACATTCCCAGGGCAGGTACAGCACAGGGTTAGATACAAAGTAAAGCTCCCTCGACACTGTCCCATCAAACATTCCCAGGGCAGGTACAGCACAGGGTTAGATACAAAGTAAAGCTCCCTCGACACTGTCCCATCAAACACTCCCAGGGCAGGTACAGCACGGGGTTAGATACAAAGTAAAGCTCCCTCGACACTGTCCCATCAAACACTCCCAGGGCAGGTACAGCACGGGGTTAGATACAGAGTAAAGCTCCCTCTACACTGTCCCATCAAACATTCCCAGGGCAGGTACAGGGGGTTAGATACAGAGTAAAGCTCCCTCTACACTGTCCCATCAAA
Organism: Pristiophorus japonicus; assembly: GCF_044704955.1. NCBI lineage: Eukaryota > Metazoa > Chordata > Chondrichthyes > Pristiophoridae > Pristiophorus > Pristiophorus japonicus. The sequence goes on from NW_027254347.1 coordinate 487,800, forward strand.
CACTCCCAGGGCAGGTACAGGGGGTTAGATACAGAGTAAAGCTCCCTCTACACTGTCCCATCAAACACTCCCAGGGCAGGTACAGCACGGGGTTAGATATAGAGTAAAGCTCCCTCTACACTGTCCCATCAAACACTCCCAGAGCAGGTACAGGGGGTTAGATACAGAGTAAAGCTCCCTCTACACTGTCCCATCAAACACTCCCAGGGCAGGTACAGCACGGGGTTAGATATAGAGTAAAGCTCCCTCTACACTGTCCCATCAAACACTCCCAGGGCAGGTACAGCACGGGGTTAGATATAGAGTAAAGCTCCCTCTACACTGCCCCATCAAACACTCCCAGGGCAGGTACAGCACGGGGTTAGATACAGAGGTGGAGTGATCTGAATGAGGCGGGTTGGAAGAAGCGATCTCTAATCATATGTGGCAGGGTTGCTAACTCTTGGTTATCCCTCCGAGGGCTTCACATAAAAATAATTACTGTTAAAGTGCAGGGACTGTAGTTATGTCAGCCATTTTGCACACATTACAGCAATGCATTGAATACCACGTTAATGTTTTTTAGTGATGTTGATTGGCCCCAGGACACCGGGGAGAACTCCCCCTGCTCTGATTCGAAATAGTGACCGTGGGATCTTTTACTTCAACCTGAGAGAGCAGATGGGGCATCGGTTTAATGTCTCATTCAAAAGACTGCCCCTCCGACAGTGCGGCGCTCCCTCAGTACCGCCCCTCCGACAGTGCGGCGCTCCCTCAGTGCAGCCCCTCCGACAGTGCGGCGCTCCCTCAGTACCGCCCCTCCAACAGTGCGCCGCTCCCTCAGTACCGCCCCTCCGACAGTGCGGCGCTCCCTCAGTACTGCCCTTCCGACAGTGCGGCGCTCTCTCAGTACTGCCCCTCCGACAGTGCGGCGCTCCCTCAGTACTGCCCCTCCGACAGTGCGGCGCTCCCTCAGTACTGCCCCTCCGACAGTGCGGCGCTCCCTCAGTACTGCCCCTCCGACAGTGCGGCGCTCCCTCAGCACTGCCCCTCCGACAGTGCGGCGCTCCCTCAGTACTGCCCCTCCGACAGTGCGGCGCTTCCTCAGTACTGCCCCTCTGCACTGGGATTGTCGGCTTGGATTACGGGTTGAAATCGCGGGGTGGGTGAATTGGGGATTGTACCCTGGGCCTTGTGGATCAAAAGTGAGAGTGCGGGCAGGTGAGGCGGGCTGACACCGTGACTAACTGTTCCTTTTGGGCCCTCCTCAGACCTGGTCGCTGTGCCCTGTTTCGAGAGCGGGGGAATGGAGAATTGGGGCATGATCGTATTCAGGGAAACCAACCTTCTCTTTGACCCCGAGGAGAACACTGAGGGGAACAAGCTGACCATGCTATTGGTCATTGCCCACGAATTGACGCATCAGGTGGGTATGGACGCTCCCTGTCATGTGCTCGATGGCAGCTCCCGGGATTGGTGCAGGATAAGGCACAGTAATGTATGCACCTGCACACATGCTCACAGGTTCATTGGGGCCTTGGCCTGGAGGGTGTTGCATGGGCAGTCATAGAAACATAGAAATTTACAGCGCATGAAACACAAAAGGATAGTATGCAGGTTCAGCAAGCGATCAGGAAGGCCAATGGTATCTTGGCCTTTATTGCAAAGGGGATGGAGTATAAAAGCAGGGAAGTCTTGCTACAGTTATACAGGGTATTGGTGAGGCCACACCTGGAATACTGCGTACAGTTTTGGTTTCCATATTTACGAAAGGATATACTTGCTTTGGAGGCAGTTCAGAGAAGGTTCACTAGGTTGATTCCGGAGATGAGGGGGTTGACTTATGGGGAAAGGTTGAGTAGGTTGGGCCTCTACTCATTGGAATTCAGAAGAATGAGAGGTGATCTTATCGAAATGTACAAGATCATGAGGGGGCTTGACAAGGTGGATGCAGAGAGGATGTTTCCACTGATGGGGGAGACTAGAACTAGGGGGCACGATCTTAGAATAAGCGAGCGCCCATTTAAAACTGAGATGAGGAGGAATTTCTTCTCTCAGAGGGTTGTAAATCTGTGGAATTCGCTGTCTCAGAGAGCTGCGGAAGCTGGATCATCGAATGAATTTAAGATAGATATAGACAGTTTCTTAAACGATCAGGGGATAAGGGATTATGGGGAGCGGGCAGGGAAGTGGAGCTGAGTCCATAATCAGATCAGCCATGATCTTATTGAATGGCGGAGCAGGCTCGAGGGGCCGTATGGCCTACTCCTGCTCCTATTTCTTATGTTCTTATTAGAACGAGGTAATTTCGGCCCATTGTGTCCGTGCCGGCCGACAAAGAGCCGCACGGCCCTCGGTCAGCAGCCCTGAAGGTTACATATAAACCTATGAGCAATGAACAATGGCGGAAAGGTAAAGAGCACCCAGGCCAACCAGTCCGCCCCACACAACTGCGACACCCCTTACACTGAAACATTCTACACTCCACCCCAACCAGAGCCATGTGATCTCCTGGGAGAGGGAAAAACCAGATAAAAACCCAGGCCAATTTAGGGAGAAAAAAATCTGGGAAAATTCCAGGCGATCGAAACTAGTCCAGGAGATCACCCTGGCCGTATTCGATTCCCTGCAGTACTTACCATTATATCTGCGCCGGCCAACAAAAGGTCATCCAGTCTAATCCCAATTACCAGCTCTAGGTCCCTAACCCTGCAGGTTACTGCACTTCAAGTGCCCATCCAACCATCTCTTAAAAGTGGTGAGGGTTTTTGCATCCACCACTCTTCCAGGCAGTGAGTTCCAGATCCCCACAACCCTCTGCTTCAAGAAGCCCCCCCCCCTCAAATCCCCTCTAAACCTTCCACCAACCACCTTAAAACAATGCCCTCTCGTAATAGACCCCTCCACCAATGGAAATAGGCCCTTGCTATCCACTTTGTCTAATCTCTTGTTGGCTGGCGCAGATATGATGGTAAGTACTGCAGGGAATCGAAAACAGCCAGGGTGATCTCCTGGACTAGTTTCGATCGCCTGGATGGGTCGGAGAAGAATTTTCCCAGATTGTTTTCTCCCTAAATTGGCCGGGGTTTTTATCTGGTTTTTGCCTCTCCCAGGAGATCACATGGCTCCGGTTGGAGTGGAGTGTAGAATGTTTCAGTGTAAGGGGTGTCGCAGTTGTGTGGGACGGACTGGTTGGGCCGGGTGCTCTTTGCCTTTCCGCCATTGTTCATAGGTTTATATGTAACCTTCAGGGCTGCTGACCGAGGGCAGTGCGGCTCTTTGTCGGCGGCGCGGACACGATAGGCCGAAATGGCCTCCTTCTGCGCTGTAAATTTCTATGGGCCCAAATTTTCCCAACACCTTTTTTCGGCACACTTACCTTAAATTGCACACTGGAAATGGCGCCGAAACAAAGGGACCCATCCTGCCCGCTCTGCCGAGTCTCCAGTGTCCCTGCGTGGCGTAGCTAGTGAAGTAGTGGGATGGGGGGGAGGGGGCGCGGAGCAACAGGCCAACAAAGAAAGCACTGCCGGCAGCTATGCGCATGCGCAGTAAAGTCTGCGCGCATGCGTAGTAAAGTCTACGCGCATGCTCCTCGCCCTAACAGCGTGTCCTGTGGGCTGTGAGCAGGGCTCGATGCTCGCAGCCCCTATCCCCAGCCGAAGGGATGCCCCGATTTCGCGCACCCTATCCCCGGCCAAGTGGCCTTCTGCACCGGCTGGCGCGCTGAGTCCCCGGGCCGTTGTAGGACTTCAGTTTTATGTTTTATTCATTGATGGTTGTGCTTGAGAGTTTTGATTAAGGTGGAAGGGGGGCAGTGGGGAGGGACTTTAAAAAAAAAACTTGATTCTGGCATAAAGGTTGGACTTCTATTTTTTATTTGTTATTGATTGATTGCTTATTACTTGTTGTGCTTTGTTTAGTGCTTTGTAAGTAATGTACTAACCTGCGCCAAATTCTTAACTGCCCGCAATGTTTTTCACAGCTGGCGACATACGCTGACCTAAGTCGATTTGGAGTAAGTGTTAGCTGGCCAAAGTGGCCTAAATGGCCAAAACTGGCGTAAGTGTCTGGGAACGCCCCCTTTTGAAAAAATAAAACTGAACTAAAAAAAAAATCGTACCTAACTGACTCACTCTGGAGCAAATTTTGGGGGGGGAAATGGCATTTTTTAACTTACACCAGAAAAAACAACTTACTCCAAAAAATTTGATGCAAGTCATGGCCAAAATTGGGCCCTATGTTTCTATGTTATCCAGTCTAATCCCAATTACCAGTGCAGTAAGTTTTTAAGTCGGTTCACGGACTCCCAGGCCGCCTGCAATTTCTGCAGTCTGGAGGAGTCCGCGTTCCATGTATAAAATAATAATAACCTGTGTTTATATAATGCCTTTAAAGTAGTAAAACATCCCAAGGCGCTTCACAGCAGCGTTACAGACAAACAGATCAGTTTGACACCGAGCCACAGAAGAAATTACGACAGATGACCCAAACCTCAAAGAGGTCGGTTTTAAGGAGCGTCTTAAAGGAGGAGAGAGAAGAGGAAAGGTTTAGGGAGGGAGTTCCAGAGCTTGGGGCCCAGGCAGCTGAAGGCACGGCCACCGATGGTTGAGCAGTTATAAAGAGGGATGTTCAAGAGGCCAGAATTTGAGGAGCGCAGAGATCTCGGGAGGTTGTGGGGCTGAAAAAGATTACAGAGATAGAGAGGGGTCTAGGAGCTGGAGGAGGTTACAGGGATAGGGAGGGGTGTAGGGGCTGGAGGAGGTTACAGGGATAGGAAGGGGTGTAGGGGCTGGAGGAGGTTACAGAGATAGGGAGGGGGCGAGGGCCATGGAGGGATTTGTAAACAAGGATGAGAATTTTGAAATCGAGGTGTTGCTTAACCAGGAGCCAATGTAGGTCAGCGAGCATAGGGGGTGATGGGTGAGTGGGACTCGGTGCAAGTTAGGACACGGGGGCAGCGAGCACAGGGGGTGATGGGTGAGCAGGACTTGGTGCGAGTTAGGACACGGGGGCAGCGAGCACAGGGGGTGATGGGTGAGCGGGACTCGGTGCAAGTTAGGACACGGGGCAGCGAGCACAGGGGGTGATGGGTGAGCGGGACTCGGTGCGAGTTAGGACACGGGGGCAGCGAGCACAGGGGGTGATGGGTGAGCAGGACTTGGTGCGAGTTAGGACACGGGGGCAGCGAGCACAGGGGGTGATGGGTGAGCGGGACTCGGTGCAAGTTAGGACACGGGGCAGCGAGCACAGGGGGTGATGGGTGAGCGGGACTCGGTGCGAGTTAGGACACGGGGCAGCCGAGTTTTCGCTGACCTCAAATTTATGTAGGATAGAATGTGGCTGCCCAGCCAGGAGTGCGTTGGAATAGTCAAGTCTGGAGGTAACAAAGGCACGGATGAGGGTTTATATAAGATGTGTGAGGTTGCAGCCCCTCTTCCATTATTTGAAAGGGCTGCTCCTCGATTTCTGGTTGCTTTCTGTCCTGCTCTTCTGATCTTTGGGCGCCCGGTGTGGAAGGGAGCGGGCAGGTCGTGGGACTGCTCCTGGGCCTGGCCAAGGGGGCCATCAACCGGTCCAGGCTGCGGGCGGTCGAGGGGGCTGTTCAGCCCAACTGCTTGCCTCTCTTCCGCGATTATATCCGAGCCCGGGTGTCCCTGGAGATGGAGCACGTGGTGTCCACCGGTACGCTCGCGGCCTTCCGCGAGAGGTGGGCGCCGGGAGGGACTGGAGTGCATCATCACCCCCGGCAACCACATTCTAATTTGATTGGTTTAATGTTCCAATGTTTAATTTGTTAATTTGTCGGTTCTCGTGCCCCTTTACTAAGGGGGAGCTTGATTTAAAGTTTATTTTTAAATAGTTGTTGAGTTGGGAGTGGCTTAGCCAGTCACATGATGTTCACAAGACTCAATAAAACCCCAGCCAGTTGGGTTCGGGGCATCCACGATGGGGCAGGTGGTTGTGAGCCTGGTGGATGAACTGGTAATGTGTCGTGTGATTGTTAAACCTGTTGCTAATATACCAACTCGTTCTTAATAGTAAGGTATTGCTGTGAATTCTTCAAAGAACCCATGAAGCAAATACATTACAGTGCTACACATGCCTGTTATTATTAAACATATACAAACACGCACTGTAATTCCAGCCATAGTACTTGCATTTCTATAGCGCCTTCCACCATCTCAGGACATCTCAAAGCGCTTTACAGCCAATGAAGTACGTTTGAAGTGTAGTAAATGTGGGAAGCATGGCAGCCATTTTGCGCACAGCAAGCTCCCACAAACAGCAATGCGATAATGACCCAGATCATCTGTTTTTTTGTAATGTTGACTGAGAGATAAATCTTGGCCCCAGGTTCCAAGGAAAATTCCCTCTGATCTTCTGTTAATAGTGGCCGTGGGATCTTTTACGTCCACCCGAGAGGGCAGATGGGGCCTCGGTTTAACATCTCATCCGTGAGATGGCACCTCCGACAGTGCGGCGCTCCCTCAGTACTGCCCCTCCGACAGTGCGGCGCTCCCTCAGTACTGCCCCACCGACAGTGCGGCACTCCCTCATTACTTCACCTCCGACAGTGCGGCACTCCCTCAGTACTGGTACTGGGAATTTTGACTGTGGGCTCAAATCTCTCGAGTGGGATTCGAACCCACAATCTTCTGAGTTTGAGTGCTACGACTGACACATGCGCTTAGTGTAAGGTGAACAAATCCAAACACAAGGCAGCACGGGGTTAGATACAGAGTAAAGCTCCCTCTACACTGTCCCATCAAACACTCCCAGGGCAGGTACAGCACGGGGTTAGATACAGAGTAAAGCTCCCTCTACACTGTCCCATCAAACACTCCCAGGGCAGGTACAGCACGGGGTTAGATACAGAGTAAATCTCCCTCTACACTGTCCCATCAAACACTCCCAGGGCAGATACAGCACGGAGTTAGATACAGAGTAAAGCTCCTGTTGCATATGTGGACTTGTATTTACTCTGTACAGCCACCAGAGGGCTCATCCCCTGGAGTCCAAAGGGATCCCATAATCCTTTGAGAGCATAGGTATTTAAGGAGGCTTCACAGGTTGGAGAGGCACTCTGGAGACCTGCAATAAAAGACTAAGGTCACACTTTACTTTGTGCTCAAAGAGTTCAGTCTGACTCTTTCTCCATACACAACAACTGGCGACGAGATACAGATAGCGAATCCAAAGATGCAGAGAACAGTGGGCATCCTGGAGAAATTCTCGGAGGGAGATGATTGGGAAACTTTTGTGGAGCGACTCGACCAATACTTGGTGGCCGACGATCTAGATGGGGAAGAGAGCGCTGCCAAACGAAGGGCGATCCTTCTCACCGTCTGTGGGGCACCAACGTATGGCCTCATGAAGAATCTGCTCACTCCAGCGAAACCCACGGAGAAATCGTACGACGATTTGTGCACACTGGTCCGAGAGCATTTGAACCCGAAGGAAAGCGTTCTGATGGCGAGGTACCGGTTCTACACCTACAAAAGGTCTGAAGGCCAGGAAGTGGTGAGTTATGTCGCTGAGCTAAGACGCCTTGCAGGACATTGCGAATTTGAAGGACATTTGGAGCACATGCTCAGAGACTTTTTTGTACTTGGCATTGGTCACAAAACCATACTTCGCAAACCTTTGACTGTAGAGATCCCAACCTTGAGTAAGGCCATAGCGATAGCCCAGGCGTTCATTGCCACCAGTGACAATACGAAGCAAATCTCTCAGCACACAAGTGCTGCTACAAGTACTGTGAACAAAGTGATGTTGTTTTTGAATCATAAAGTACAGGGCAGGTCACACATACCTGCAGCTACACGTCCGTAGATGTCTCAGAGTCCACCATCAAGGGTGATGAATGCAAGGCCATTAACACCTTGTTGGCGCTGCGGGGGTGATCATCGATTCCATTCATGCTGATTCACAGGGTACGTTTGCAAGGGCTGTGGAACAATGGGACACCTCCAACAAGTGTGCAGGCGAGCTGCAAAGCCTGTTAAACCTGCAAACCACCATGTTGCAGAGGAGGACAGATCCATGGAGGATCACAACGAACCAGAGCCTCAGACCGAGGAGGCAGAGGTACATGGGGTGCACACATTCACGACGAATTATTCCCCGATAATGCTGAATGTTGAACTAAATGGACTCCCGGTGTCAATGGAGCTGGACACGGGTGTCAGCCAGTCCATCATGGGCAAAAAGATTTTCGAAAGGTTGTGGTGCAACAAAGCCTCAAGGCTAGTCTTAACTCCAGTTCGCACGAAACTAAGAAGTTACATGAAAGAACTGATTCCTATAATCGGCAGTGCTACCGTAAAGGTCTCCTACGATGGAGCGGTGCACAAGCTACCACTCTGGGTGGTACCAGGTGATGGTCCCACGCTGCTCGGCAGGAGCTGGCTGGGAAAGATACGCTGGAACTGGGATGACATCCGAGCGCTATCGCCCGCTGACGACACTTCGTGTGCCCAGGTCTTAAACAAATTTCCTTCTCTGTTCGAACCAAGCATTGGGAAATTCCAAGGAGCAAAAGTGCAGATCCACCTAATTCCGGGAATGCGACCCATCCATCACAAGGCGAGAGCAGTACCGTAAATGATGAGAGAAAGGGTAGAGATCGAGCTAGACCGGCTGCAAAGAGAAGGCATCATTTCCCCGATCGAGTTCAACAAGTGGGCCTGTCCTATTGTCCCTGTCCTCAAGGGAGACGGCACCGTCAGAATCTGTGGCGATTATGAAGTAACTATCAATCATTTCTCCCTGCAGGAGCAATACCCACTACCAAAGACCGACGACCTCTTTGCAACGCTGGCGGGAGGAAAGACGGTCACGAAGCTGGATCTGACCTCAGCCTACATGACGCAGGAACTGGAGGAATCGTCGAAGGCCCTCACCTGCATCAACACGCCCAAAGGTCTTTTTGTTTATAACAGATGTCCGTTTGGAATCCGATTGGCGGCGGCGATGTTCCAGAGAAACATGGAAAGCTTACTGAAGTTGGTCCCGCAAACCGTGGTCTTCCAGGATGACATCTTGGTCACAGGTCGGAACACAGTCAGCATCTGCAGAACCTGGAGGAGGTCCTTAGTCAACTCAACCACGTGGGGCTCAGGTTAAAACGCTCGAAGTGCGTTTTCCTGGCACCTGAAGTGGAGCTGCTGGGAAGGAGGATTGCAGCGGACGGCATCAGGCCCACCAACGCGAAGACGGAGGCAATCGAGAACGCACCGAGGCCACAGAACGTGACGGAGCTGCGGTCGTTTCTGGGACTCCTGAACTACTTTGGTAACTTCTTACTGGGTCTCAGCACCCTGTTAGAACCATTACATGTCTTACTACGAAAAGGGGATAAATGGGTTTGGGTCAAAAACCAAGAAAATGCCTTTGTAAAAACGAGAAAATTGTTATGCTCAAACAAATTGCTTGTGTTGTATGATCCATGTAAGCGTTTGGTACTAGCATGTGATGCGTCGTCATATGGCGTCAGGTGTGTATTGCAACAAGCTAATGATTTCGGGAAATGGCAACCAGTTGCTTATGCATCCAGGAGTCTGTCTAAGGCTGAGAGAGCCGACAGCATGATTGAGAAAGAAGCGTTAGCGTGTGTCTATGGGGTAAAGAAAATGCATCAATACCTGTTTGGGCTAAAATTCGAATTGGAAATTGACCATAAGCCACTTATATCCCTGTTCTCTGAGAGTAAAGGGATAAATACCAACGCATCGGCCCGCATCCAGAGATGGGCGCTCACGTTGTCCGCATATAACTGCGCCATCCGCCACAGGCCAGGCACAGAAAACTGCGCCGATGCTCTCAGTAGGCTGCCATTGCCCACCACGGGGGTGGAAATGGCACAGCCCGCAGATCTAGCCATGGTTATGGAAGCATTTGAGAGTGAGCAATCACCCATCACTGCCCGGCAGATCAAAACCTGGACAAGTCAGGACCCCTTATTTTCTCCAGTCAAAAGCTGTGTGCTTCACGGGAGCTGGTCCAGTGTCCCAGTGGAAATGCAGGAAGAGATAAAGCCGTTCCAGCGGTGCAAAGATGAAATGTCTATACAGGCAGACTGTCTTCTGTGGGGCAATCGAGTAGTGGTCCCCAAGAAGGGCAGAGACACCTTCATCAATGACCTCCACAGTACCCACCCAGGCATCGTAATGATGAAAGCGATAGCCAGATCCCACATGTGGTGGCCCGGTATCGATGTGGACTTACAGTCCTGCGTTCACAGATTTAATACATGCTCGATTTTAAGCAATGTACCCAGGGAGGCGCCGCTAAGTTTATGGTCTTGGCCCTCCAAACCATGGTCGACGGTACATGTCGACTATGCAGGCCCGTTCTTGGGTAAAATGTTCCTTGTGGTTGTAGACACGTACTCCAAGTGGATTGAATGTGAGATAATGTCGGCTAGCACATTCGCTGCCACTACTGAAAGCCTGCGGGCCATGTTTGCCACACACAGCCTGCCCGATGTCCTGGTGAGCGACAACGGGCCATGTTTTACCAGTGCTGAGTTCAAAGAATTCATGACCCATAACGGGATCAAACATGTCACATCTGCCCCGTTTAAACCAGCATCCAATGGTCAGGCAGAGAGAGCAATGCAAACCATCAAGCAAGGCTTGAAGAGGGTAACTGAAGGCTCACTGCAGACTCGCCTATCCCGAGTCCTGCTTAGCTACCGCACGAGACCCCACTCACTCACTGGGATCCCACCTGCTGAACTGCTCATGAAAAGAGCACTTAAGACAAGGCTCTCATCAGTTCACCCTGATCTACATGAACAGGTAGAGAGCAGGCGGCTTCAACAAAGTACATACCATGATAGTTCAAACGTGTCACACGAGATTGAAATCAATGATCCTGTATTTGTATTAAATTATGGACAAGGTTCCAAGTGGCTTCCCGGCACTGTCGTGGCCAAAGAGGGGAGCAGGGTGTTTCGGGTCAAACTTTCAAATGGACTCATTCACCGGAAACACTTGGACCAAATCAAACTCAGATTCACGGACTATCCTGAGCAACCCACCTTGGACCCTACCTTTTTTGATCCCCCAACATACACACCAGTGGCAACCGGCACCACGGTTGACCACGAAGCAGAACCCATCACCCACAGCAGCCCAGCAGGGCCCAACACACCAGGCAGCCCAGCAAGGCCAGCTGCACAGCAGCCCAGCGAGGACCCAACAAATGATTCAAAAACACCAGCTTTCACACCGAGACGATCAACCAGGGCAAGAAGGGCCCCAGATCGACTCACATTGTAAATAGTTACACTATTGACTTTGGGGGGGTGGGGGGAGTGTTGTTGTATATGTGGACATGTATTTACTCTGTACAGCCACCAGAGGGCTCATCCCCTGGAGTCCCAAGGGATCCCATAATCCCTTGGGAGCACAGGTATTTAAGGAGGCTTCACAGGTTGGAGAGGCACTCTGGAGACCTGCAATAAAAGACTGTCACACTTTACTTTGAGCTCACAGTGTTCAGTCTGACTCTTTCTCCAAACACAACAGCTCCCTCTACACTGTTCCATCAAACACTCCCAGGGCAGGTACAGCACGGGGTTAGATACAGAGTAAAGCTCCCTCTACACTGTTCCATCAAACACTCCCAGGGCAGGTACAGCACGGGGTTAGATACAGAGTAAAGCTCCCTCTACACTGTTCCATCAAACACTCCCAGGGCAGGTACAGCACGGGGTTAGATACAGAGTAAAGCTCCCTCTACACTGTCCCATCAAACACTCGCGGGGCAGGTACAGCACGGGGTTAGATACAGAGTAAAGCTCCCTCTACGCTGCCCCATCAAACACTCGCTAATGGGCCAGTGGGACCAGTCTCCCAATCAGTCTGCTCTGGGAGCTGAGTTCTCAGAGGTGAAAGGTCAGTGCCGTCGATGAGGCAAGAAGCGTACTTTCCCAGGAGCCTTTTGGGCTGTGGCGGGTTGAAATGCTGAGTGCCGATTGGTCACGGAGAGCGTTGCGTGTTTTTTCTTGCAGTGGTTTGGGAACCTGGTGACGATGAGGTGGTGGAACGACCTGTGGCTGAACGAAGGACTCGCTACGTATTTTAGCTATGAGGGCACCAACTACATCAATCGTGAGTGGACCGTGGTAAGTACACCTCGGGTACGATGGGGGAGAAATTCGACCGGGCCTGAGTTGGGGCGTTCGCCCAAACAGAACTTCAATTTTCACACCTTGACAGAGTTTGCGCCCTCCGCCCAGAAATTGGTCAGAATCGCTTGAAGAGCTGACGGGGGCAGGGGACGATAACAAAAATCCCCGCGCTAAATTTAACCAAATTACTGCGCATGCGCGGATCCCGATTCTGATTCCTGGAAAAGCCAGGTCTCAAAGGAACAGTGTTGTATCATAGACAGTCCCTCGGAATCGAGGAAGACTTGCTTCCACTCTTAACATGAGTCCTTAGGTGGCTGAATAGTCCAATACGAGAGCCACAGTCCCTGTCACAGGTGGGACAGACAGTGGTTGAGGGAAGAGGAGGGTGGGACAGGTTTGCCGCACGCTCCTTCCGCTGCCAGCGCTTGGTTTCTGCACGCTCTCGGCGACGAAACTCGAGGTGCTCAGCGCCCTCCCGGATGCACTTCCTCCACTTAGGGCGGACTGGTCTTTGGGCCCAGGGACTCCCAGGTGTCGGTGGGGATGTTGCACTTTATCAGGGAGGCTTTGAGGGTGTCACTTGTAACGTTTCCTCTGCCCACCTTTGGCTCGTTTGCCTGTGAAGGAGTTCCGAGTCGAGCGCTTGCTTTGGGAGTCTCGTGTCTGGGGCATGCGGACAATGTGACCCTGCCCAGCGGAGCTGGTCGAGTGTGGTCAGTGCTTCGATGCTGGGGATGTTGGCCTGGTCGAGGACGCTAACGTTGGTGCGTCTGTCCTCCCAGGGGATTTGTAGGATCTTGCAGAGACATCATTGGTGGTATTTCTCCAGCGACTTGAGGTGTCTACTGTACTCAGTCCTGCCCCTCCGACAGCAGAGTGCGGCACTCTCTCTGTATTGGCACTGGGAGTGTCGTCCTGGATTATGGGCTCAAGTCCCTGAAGTGGACCTTGAACCCACGGCCTTCTGACTCAGAGGTGCGAAAGAGCTGCCCACTGAGCCACAGCTAACATCCTGCGGCCTAAGTGGCCTGATTGTCTCAGAGCCGCCTGGGGAGCGGGGTTGGGATAATCCTCTTGTCATTGTGCCGCCAGGATTCGGTCTTTGCCGGGAAAAGTCTGCGGTTCGCCCTCGCCTCGGATGCCTTGCCCAATTCCCACCCGCTGTCGCCAAGGGAACACGAGGTGACGACCAGCGACCTCGTGGGCCAGCTGTTCGACGACATCTCGTACGAGAAGGTGAGGGGGGCCGAGGTGAAAGGTCAAAGGTTCCACAGCACAGGGCCGCAAGGGTCAGGGGTGGTGGGGAGAAGGTGAGGCAAATCAAGAGGCAGTCGTCAGATGACATTAAACCTGGCTGGAGTGTGTGGGATTGGGGGAAGGGAAGGGTCGGGGGAGGGGATGGGGGTCGGGGGAAGGGGAGAGTCAGGGGAAGGGGGAAGAGACGGTCGGGGAAGGGAGGGGTCGGGGAGGGGTGGAGGGGAGGGGGAAGGGGGGGTCGGGGGAAGGGGAGAGGAGGGGGAAGGGGGGGTCGGGGGAAGGGGAGAGGAGGGGGAAAGATCAGGGGAGAGAGGAGTCGAGGATCTATTGGGGGACCCAGATCATTGTGTTTTTCGTGATAATGGTTGAGTGGCCGTGGGATCTTTTACGTCCACCTGAGAGGGCAGGTGGGGGCTCAGTTTAACGTCTCATCCGAAAGACGGCACTCCCTCAGTACTGCCCCTCCAACAATGCGGCGCTCCCTCAGTACTGCCCCTCCGACAGTGCGGCGCTCCCTCAGTACCGCCTCTCCGACAGTGCGGCGCTCCCTCAGTACTGCCCCTCCGACAATGCGGCGCTCCCTCAGTACTGCCCCTCCGACAGTGGGGCACTCCCTCAGTACTGCCCCTCCGACAGTGCGGCACTCCCTCAGTACCGCCCCTCCGACAGTGCGGCGCTCCCTTAGTACTGGCACTGGGAGTGTCGGCCTGGATTTTGTGCTGAAGTCTCTGGAGTGGGGAGTTGAACCCATGACCTTCTGACTCTGAGGTCCGAGTGTGGCTCACCGAGCTTCATTCGCCGTAGCCCACTTGTTTCTCTTGTCTACCCACTGCCTGAGCCTTCAACTGATACCCTGTATCCTATCCAACAGGCCGCCTCGGTTCTTCGGATGATTTGCAACTTCCTGACAGAGAAGGTGTTCCTACAAGGACTCTTGGTAAGATAAAAAAAGTGCGTCGGTTTGATTCTGTCGGTTTCTCACAAGCCTAGCTGCTGCTGACCTAACACCGCACACTCTTACAGAGCTACCTGAGGGAATTCAGCTACAAGACAGTCAACTATGCTGACCTGCGCAACCACCTACAAATGGTAAGCTGGCACGAGCTTCACGAGGCACCCAGTCGATTCTCGTAGAATCATAGAAATTTATAGCACGGAAGGAGGCCCATTCGGCCCATTGTGTCCGTGCCGGCCGACGAAGAGCCACTCAGCCTAATCCCACTTTCCCGCTCTCGATCCGTAGCCCTGTAGGTTACAGCACTTCATAACATAAGAACATAAGAAATTGGAGCAGGAATAGGCCATAATGGCCCCACCATTTAATATGATCATGGCTGATCCGATCATGGACTCAGCTCCACTTCCCTGCCCGCTCCCCATAACCCCTTATTCCCTTATCGTTTAAGAAACTGTCTATCTCTGCCTTAAATTTATTCAATGTCCCGGCTTCCACAGCTCTCTGAGGCAATGAATTCCACGGATTTACAACCCTCTGAGAGAAGAAATTCCTCCTTATCTCAGTTTTAAGTGGGTGGCCCCTTCTTCTAAGATCATGCCCCCTAGTTCTAGTCCCCCCCATCAGTGGAAACATCTTCTCTGCATCCAACTTGTCAAGCCCCCTCATAATCTTATACATTTCAATAGGATCACCTCTCAATCAAGCGCACATCCAGGTACTTTATAAATATGGTGAGGGTTTCTGCCTCTACCACCCTTTCAGGCAGTGAGTTCCACCCCAGACCCCCACCACCCTCTAGGTGAAGACATTTCCCCTCAAATCCCCTCTAAACCTCCCCCCAATTACTTTAAATATGTGCCCTCTTGGTCAATGATCACAAATTGAATATACAGGGTACATATGAAGCTCTAATGCTAGTCTTTCTTACAATGGACTCCTCCAGACCACAGAAAATGCAACAACAGCTCCACAACTATTTTTGTAAAACATACGGGCAAGTGCCCCTTATTAAAGGGGGACTAAAACCGACAAATTAAACAAATGTACCTTTTAACAAAATTGGTTCAAGTTAAAGTTTGGTTGCCGGGGGTGATGATGCACTCCAGTCCCTCGGGCGCCCACCTCTCACGGAAGGCCGCGAGCGTACCGGTGGACACTGCGTGCTCCATCGCCGGGGACACCCTGGCTCGGATGTAACCGCGGAAGAGAGGCAGGCAGTCGGGGCTCAAGGACCCCATCGACCGCCCGCTGCCTGGACCGGTTAATGGCCACCTTGGCCTCAACAGCTCCACAATCCTGTACACAAGTCCATACATTACACCCTCCAGTTACTTGCCTTTACCATATCCCTTGAAAAGAGGGCTTTGGGATTGAGGAGGTGGTGGCGGGGGTGATGGTTACAGATTGAAGAGGAGGACTTGGATATGGTGTTATGGGTCGATCGGAGATCGACAATGATGGAAGGCAGACCTTGGGACATAACATAAGAACATAAGAAATAGGAGCAGGAGTCGGCTATTCATAGAAACATAGAAAATAGGTGCAGGAGTAGGCCATTCGGACCTTCGAGCCTCCACCACCATTCAATAAGATCATGGCTGATCATTTTTGCAACTTCAGTACCCCATTCCTGCTTTCTCTCCATACCCCTTGATCCCTTTAGCCGTAAGGGCCACATCTAACTCCCTTTTGAATATATCTAACGAACTGGCCTCAACAACTCTCTGCGGTAGAGAATTCCACAGGTTCACAACTCTCTGAGTGAAGAAGTTTCTCCTCATCTCGGTCCTAAATGGCTTACCCCTTATCCTTAGACTGTGTCCCCTGGTTCTGAACTTCCCCAGCATCGGGAACATTCTTCCCGCATCTAACCTGTCCAGTCCCGTCAGAATTTTATATGTTTCTATCGGATCCCCTCTCATTCTTCTAAATTCCAGTGAATATAAGCCTAGTTGATCCAGTCTTTCTTCATATGTCAGTCCTGCCATACCGGGAATCAGTCTGGTGAACCTTCGCTGCACTCCCTCACTAGCAAGAATGTCCTTCCTCAGATTAGAAGAACCAAAACAGGTGAAGCCTCACCAAGGCCCTGTACAACTGCAGTAAGACCTCCCTGCTCCTATACTCAAATCCTCTAGCTATGAAGGCCAACATGCCATTTGCCTTCTTAACCGCCTGCTGTACCTGCATGCCAACTTTCAGTGATTGATGTACCATGACACCCAGGTCTCGATGCAGCTCCCCTTTTCCTAATCTGTCACCATTCAGATAATATTCTGCCTTCCTGTTTTTGCCACCAAAGTGGATAACCTCACATTTATCCACATTATACTGCATCAGTCCCTCGAGCCTGCTCCGCCATTCAGTAAGTTCGTGGCTGATCCAATCGTAGCCTCAACTCCACTTCCCTGCCCGCTCCCCATTACCCTTGACTCCCTTATCGCTCAAAAATCTGTCTATCTCCACCTTAAGTATATTCAGTGTCCCAGCCTCCACAGCTCTCTGGGGCAGAGAATTCCACAGATTTACAATCCTTTGAGAGAAGAAATTCCTCCTCATCTCAGTTTTAAATGGGCGACCCCTTATTCTGAAACTATGTGCCCCCTAGTTCTAGATTCCCCCACGAGGGGAAACATCCTCTCTGCATCTACCCTGTCCAGCCCCCTCAGAATCTTATATGTTTCAATAAGATAGCCTCACTCCAATGAGTATAGGCCCAACCTGCTCAATCTTTCCTCATAAGACAAATGACCTATGAGGAAAGGTTGAGTAGGTTGGGCCTCTACTCATTGGAATTCAGAAGAATGAGAGGTGATCTTATCGAAATGTATAAGATTATGAGGGGGCTTGACAAGGTGGATGCAGAGAGGATGTTTCCACTGATGGTGGAGACTAGAACTAGGGGGCATGGTCTTAGAATAAGGGGCCGCCCATTTAAAACTGAGATGAGGAGGAATTTCTTCTCTCAGAGGGTTGTAAATCTGTGGAATTCGCTGCCTCAGAGAGCTGTGGAAGCTGGGACATTGAATAAATTTAAGGCCGAAATAGACAGTTTCTCAATTGATAAGGGAATAAGGGGTTATGGGGAGCGGATAGGGAAGTGGAGCTAAGTCCATGATCGGATCAGCCATGATCGTATAAAATAGCAGAGCAGGCTCGAGGGGCCGTATGGCCTACTCCTGCTCCTATTTCTTATGTTTTTATAAACCCTACATCTCAGGATTCAGCTCCGGGAACCTCTGAACTGTCTCAAATACAAGTATATCCTTCCTTAAATCAGAGCCCAAAACTGCACGCAGTACTCCAGGTGTGGCCTCACCAATACCCTGTACAGTTGTAGCAGGACTTCTTTGCTTTTATACTCTAACCCCTAGCAATAAAGGCCAACATTCCATTTGCCTTCCTGATCACTGGTGTAACTGCAGAAGGTTGCAGAGGTAGGGGGAAGGAAGGTGATGGAGGGATTTTGAGGGCAAGCGTTTGACGGTGAGCTCTGTCTTCACCTTCTCTGAGTTGTCTCCCTCCTTTTCCCGTGTACAGGCCGTGAACAACCAATCGGCAGTGAGGCTTCCCAGCAACCTGTGGTCCATCCTGGACACCTGGATCTTGCAGATGGGCTACCCCGTGGTCACCATAAACACCACGTCCGGCCTCGTCACGCAGAAACACTTCCTTCTGGACAGCACCGACAAAGTGGCCCGACACTCAAGATTTGGGTGAGCAAAATGACGGGAAGGCCCAGTGATCTAACGTTCTCCCTGGAGCAGAGAAGGTCCAGAGGAGATTGACCAGAATTGTCCCAGGGATGAAGGGCTTCGGTGATCTGGAGAGACTGGAGAAGCCGGGATTGTTCTCCTTGGAGCAGAGAAGGTTAAGGTGGAGATTGACCAGAATGGTCCCGGGGATGAGGGACTTCAGTGACGAGGAAAGACTGGAGAAGCTGGGGTTGTTCTCCTTAGGGTAGAGAAGGTTAAGGAGAGATTATTACATAGAATTTACAGCACAGCAACAGGCCAATTCGCCCAACTCGTCTGTGCTGGTGTTTATAGAAACATAGAAAATAGGTGCAGGAGTAAGCCATTCGGCCCTTCGAGCCTGCACCACCATTCAATATGATCATGGCTGATCATGCAACTTCAGTACCCCATTCCTGCTTTCTCTCCATATCCTTTGATCCCTTCAGCCGCAAGGGGCCGCATCTAACTCCCTCTTGAATATATCTAACAAACTGGCCTCAACAACTTCCTGTGGTAGAGAATTCCACAGGTTCACAATTCTCTGAGTGAAGAAGTTTCTCCTCATCTCGGTCCTAAATGGCTTACTCCTTATCCTTAGACTGTGACCCCTGTATTGTGTTTCTAACACAGAAGAAGCTGCACACCGGAAGGTTAAAGTAACAGTGACCTCAGTCTTTATTAAGACACTCCAGAATGAGGAACAGGCCTTAGGGGCCGGCTTATATACAGTGCTCCCAAGGGATGCTGGGATCCCTTGGGACTTCAGGGGATACGCTCCCTGGTGGCGGAACATGGGAGTGCATGCTTTACAGATACACAACATCACTCCCCCCCCCCCCCCCCCCCGCCCCCAAAGTCAAAGTGAAAACTATTTACAAGGTGATGTGGTCGGGAGCCTTTCTTTCCCTGGTGGACCGCCTCGGTACAAATGTCTGTTCTGGTGTGTTGGCTGTGCCCTCGCTGGGCTGGCATGTTGTTGGCCCTGCAGGGCTGCTGGGTGAGCCTGGCCTTGCTGGGCTGTTGGGCGTGATGGGTTCGATTTCCTGGTCCGGGGTGGTGTCGTTGATCCTTTGGGTGTGTGTTGTGGGCTCGTAAAAGGTGGTGTCAGCTGTGGGTTGTTCAGGGCAGTCTGTGAACCGCAGCCTCGTTTGGTCCAGGTGCTTTCTGCAAATTTGTCCATTGTCTAGTTTGACTACAAACACCCTACTCTCTTCTTTAGCTATCACCATGCCCGCGATCCACTTGGGACCATGTCCATAGTTTAGCACATACACAGGGTCATTCAGATCAATTTCCCGTGACACAGTGGCGCGACCATCGTTTACATTTTGTTGCTGCTGCCTGCTCTCTACCTAATCATGCAGGTTGGGGTGAACCAGCGAGAGTCTGATTTTAAGTGTCCTTTTTATGAGTAGCTCAGCAGGGAACACCCCTGTGAGCGAGTGGGGTCTCGTGCGGTAGCTGAGCAGTTGGACAGGCGGGTTTGGAGTGAGCCTTCTGTGACTCGTTTGAGGCTTTGTTTGATTGTGTGTACTGCCCGCTCTGCCTGCCCATTGGAGGCTGGTTTAAACGGGGCCGAGGTGACATGTTTGATCCCATTGCGGGTCATGAATTCTTTAAATTCGGCACTGGTGAAACATGGTCCCTTGTCACTGACCAGTATGTCAGGCAGGCCGTGGGTGGCAAACATGGCCCTCAGGCTTTCAATGGTGGCGGTAGCGGTGCTTCCCGACATTATTTCACATTCAATCCAAAAAGCATCCACCACCACCAGGAACATTTTACCGAGAAACGGGCCCGCATAGTCGACATGGATCCTCGACCATGGTCTGGAGGGCCAGGACCACAAACTTAGTGGTGCCTCTCTGGGCGCGTTGCTCAACTGAGCACACACGCTGCATTGCCGTACACAGGACTCTAAGTCAGAGTCGATACCGGGCCACCACACGTGGGATCTGGCTATCGCTTTCATCATTACTATACCCGGGTGTGTGCTGTGGAGATCCGAGATGAACGTCTCCCTGCCCTTTTTGGGTAGCACTACGCGGTTACCCCACAACAGGCAGTCTGCCTGAATGGACAACTCGTCCTTTCACCGCTGGAACGACTTGATTAGCTCTTGCATTTCAACGGGGATGCTGGCCCAGCTCCCATGCAGTACACAGTTTTTTACTAGGGACAGCAGAGGATCTTGGCTGGTCCAAGTCTTAATCTGGTGGGCCGTGACAGGTGATTTATCATTTTCAAACGCTTCCATGACCATCAACAAGTCTGCGGGCTGCGCCATTTCCACCCCCGTGGTGGGCAATGGTAGCCAACTGAGAGCATCCGCACAGTTCTCGGTGCCTGGCCTGTGGCGGATGGTATAGTTATACGCTGATAGCGCGAGTGCCCACCGTTGTATGCCGGCTGAGGCATTAGTATTTATCCCCTTGTTTTCAGCGAACAGGGATATGAGGGGCTTGTGATCGGTTTCCAGTTCAAATTTGAGGCCAAACAGGTACTGATGCATTTTCTTTACCCCGAACACACACGCTAATGCCTCTTTCTCAATCATGCTGTCGGCCCTCTCGGCCTTAGACAAGCTCCTGGAGGCATAGGCGACAGGTTGCAACTTCCCCGCAACGTTAGCTTGTTGTAATACACACCCAACTCCGTACGACGACGCATCACATGCTAGCACAAGTCTTTTACACGGGTTATACAATACAAGCAGCTTGTTGGAGCATAAAATGTTTCTGGCTTTCTCAAAATCAATTACTTGGTTTTTTTCCCCATACCCAGTTCTCACCTTTACGCAATAACACATGTAGGGGCTCTAAGAGGGTGCTTAACCCCGGTAGGAAGTTACCAAAATAGTTGAGGAGTCCCAGGAACGACCGCAGCTCCGTGACGTTCTGTGGCCTGGGCGCGTTCCTGATAGCCTCTGTCTTGGCGTCTGTGGGCCGAATGCCGTCCGCCACGATCTTTCTCCCCAAAAACTCCACTTCTGTTACCATGAAGACGCATTTCAACCTCTTCAGCCGCAGCGCTATGCGATCCAGTCGCTGGAGGACCTCCTCCAGGTTTTGTAGGTGCTCGGCGGTGTCCCGACCCGTGACCAATATGTCGTCCTGAAAAACCACCGTGTGTGGTACCGACTTGAGTCGGCTCTCCATGTTTCTCTGGAAGATCGCTGCAGCCGACCGAATTCCAAACGGGCATCTGTTGTAGATGAACAGTCCCTTGTGCGTGTTGATGCAGGTGAGGCCCTTCAAAGACTCCTCCAGCTCCTACGTCATGTAGGCCGAAGTCAGGTCGAGCTTGGTGAATGTCTTGCCTCCTGCCAGCATCGCAAATAGGTCGTCTGCCTTAGGTATTGGTCCTGTAGCGAGAAACGATTAATAGTTACTTTATAATCGCCGCAAATCCTGACCGTGCCATCACTTTTGAGTACTGGAACAATCAGGCTGGCCCACTCACTGAATTCCACTGGGGAGATGATGCCCTCGTGTTGCAGCCTGTCCAGCTCGATTTCCACTCTCTCCCTCATCATGTGAGGTACCGCTCGTGACTTGTAGTGAATGGGTCGTGCCTCTGGGACCAAGTGGATCCGCACCTTTGCCCCGGAAAAGTTTCCAATGCCTGGCTCCAAAAGAAAAGGAAATTTGTTAAGAACCTGGGTACATGAGGCCTCATCGACATGTGATAGTGCTCGGATGTCTTCCCAGTTCCAGTGGATTTTGCCCAGCCAGCTCCTTCCAAGCAGTGTGGGGCCATCGCCCGGGACAATCCAGAGTGGCAGTTCGTGCACCGTGCCCTCGTAGGTGACCTTGACCATGGCGCTGCCCAGGACAGTGATGAACTCTTTGGTATGTGTTCTCAGTTTCATGTGGATGGGGCTCAGAGCTGGTCTGAATGTCTTGTTGCACCACAGTCTCTCAAACATCTTTTTACTCATGATGGATTGGCTAGCGCCAGTGTCCAGTTCCATGGCTTACGGGTAAGCCATTCAATTTTACATTTAGCATTATAGGTGGACATTTTGTCGAAAATGTGTGCACCCCGTGTACTTCAGCATCTGCCTCCTCTCTCTGAGACTCGAAATTGCTTTGATCCACCATGGACCGATCTTCCTCTGCCACGTGGTGGTTAGCAGGTTTTGCAGAGCTTGCCCCATTGTTCCACAGCTCTTGCAAACATACCCTTTGAAGCGGCATGAATAGGCTGAATGGAAGCCTCCACAACACCAACAAGATGTGAATTGCCTTGCATTCATCCTTTGTTGCGGACTCTGAGTCATCTGGGTCACCTGAGGCCTGCTGGCAGTTGCAGACTCGTGGTTTCTGCCCTGTACATTTCTGCTTGAAAACACAGTTCCAGTTAATTTATGAACATTGCTAGCACTTGTGTGCTGAGAGATTTGTTTGGTGTTATCACTGGTGGACATAAACGCCCGTGCTATCGCAATGGCCTTGCTGAGGGTCGGTGTCTTTACAGTCAAAAGTTTTCGTAGGATGGTCTCGTCACCAATGCCCAGTACAAAAAAGTCTCTGAGCATTTGCTCCAGGTAGCCATCAAACTCACATTGTCCTACAAATCGCCTTAGCTCGGCAACGTAGCTCGCCACTTCCTGACCTTCAGATCGCTGGCACATGTAGAACCGATACCTCGCCATCAGCACGCTCTCCCTCGGGTTAAGATGCTCCCGAACCAGTGTACACAGCTCATCATACGACTTATCTTTGGGTTTCACCAGAGCCAGAAGATTCTTCATGAAGCTGTAGGTCGGTGCCCCGCAGACCATGAGGAGGACCGCTCTCCTTTTTGCAACGCTTCCTTCTCCGTCCAGCTCGTTGGCTACAAAGTACTGGTCTAGCCGTTCGGCATAGGCTTCCCAGTCCTCACCCTCCGAGAACTGCTCCAGGATGCCCACAGTTGGCTGCATCTTTGCTTTGGATTCGTATTCTCGTCGCCAGTTGTTGTGTTTCTAACACAGATGAGGCTGCACACAGGGAGGTTAAAGTGACAGTGACCTCAGTCTTTATTAAGACACTCCAGAGTGAGGAACAGGCCTTAGGGGCCGGCTTATATACAGTGCTCCCAAGGGATGCTGGGATCCCTTGGGACTTCAGGGGATGTGCTCCCTGGTGGCGGAACATGGGACTGCATGATTTACAGATACACAACACCCTGGTTCTGGACTTCCCCAACATCGGGAACATTTTTCCTGCGTCCAACCTGTCCAATCCCGTCAGAATTTGACATGTTTCGATGAGATCCCCTCTCATTCTTCTAAATTCCATTGAATATAAGCCGAGTCGATCCAGTCTTTCTTCATATGTCATCCCGGAAATCAGTCTGGTGAACCTTCGCTGCATTCCCTCAATAGCAAGAATGTCCTTCTTCAGATTAGGGGACCAAAACTGTACACAATATTCAAGGTGTGGCCTCACCAAGGCATTGTACAACTGCAGTAAGACCTCCCTGCTCCTATAGTCAAATCCTCTCGCTATGAAGGCCAACATGCCATTTGCCTTCTTCACCACCTGTATGCCAACTTTCAATGACTGATGTACCATGACACCCAAGTCTCGTTGCACCTCCCCTTTTACTAATCTGTCACCATTCAGATGATAATCTGCCTTCCTGTTTTTGCCCCCAAAGTGGATAATCTCACATTTATCCACATTATACTGCATCTGCCATACATTTGCCCACTCACCTAACCTATCCAAGTCACCCTGCAGCTCCATGTGTGTGAGCATCCTCCCATTCCATCTGCCTCATCTCAACCTTTCAGTCTATCTTTCTATCCTCTTTTCTCTCATTAACCTGGTTAAGTGATGGCTTTTGACAGAGTAAATCAGGAGAGACTGTTCCCGGGGGCAGGAGGGTGGGTAACCAGAGGGACACAGATTGACGATAATCGGCGATGGAACCAGAGGGGGAGATGGGGAGAATGTGTTTTTGACGCAGCGAGTTGTTGTGATCGGGAAGGCGCTGCCTGAAAGGGCGGTGGGAGCAGATTCAATCGGGACTTTCAAACGGGGGAATTGGGTAAATACTGGAAGGGGGGAAATGTGCCGGGCTGTGGGGAAAGAGCAGGGGGGAGTGGGACTGATTGGATCGCTATGTCACAGAGCCGGCACAACACGGGCTCCATGGACCCAATGGGATCCTCCTGTGCCATATCATTCTACGAGCAGATAAAAGAGAGACTGTAATGTATTTGCTTCATGGGTTCTTGGCTTAAGAATTCATAGCAACACATTGCTACAGGCACAACTATTTTAAAGTAAACCTTAAATCAAGTGACCCCTTGTTAAAGAGGCACTAAAACCAACAATCAAATAATACTATTGAAAAATTAGAATTTGGTTGCCAGGGGCGATGGTGCACTCCAGTCCCTCCGGTGCCCATCTCTCGCGGAAGGCCACGAGCGTACCGGTGGACACCGCGTGCTCCATCTCCAGGGACACCCCGGCTCGGATGTAACCGTGGAAGAGAGGCAGGCAGTCGGGCTGAACGACCCCCTCGACCGCCCGCTGCCTGGACCGGTTAATGGCCCCCCGTGGCCATGCCCAGGAGCCGTCCTACAAGCTGCCCGCTCCCCTCCGTGCAGGGTGCCCAATGATCAGGAGCGTGGGACTGAAGTACAACCAGAAATTTGAGGAGCAGCCTTTTCAAATCATGGAAGAGGGGCTGCAACCTCACACACTGCACATACACGTGGAACACGGACTCCTCCATTCCGCAGAAATTAAAGGCGGCCCGGGAGTCCGTGAACCGACTTAAAAACACGATTGCACGGGACTGCCCCGTGCACCACCCTCCAGGCCAAGTCCCCAATAGATAGAGGGAGGTCTCCCGCGTAGACAGCACTCCACTGGGGAGCCCCGCCTCCTCCGGGCGGCAAGGTGGCTGTTGCTAAAGGTACAGCCTCCGAAAATCAGGAAACCTCGGGACCGAGTTGCAGGCGTTTCCCGATTTCGGAGGCAATCCGACGTCCGGATCCGGAAACCCTTGTGGTTCGGGGGAGGAAGAGCCAGGATATTGGCCCAGAAATCGCAGTCGGAGGCTTCCCGCGGGCAATGGTTTCCAACCTGAAACATTTCTACAAAATTACCTGGTGGTCCGGGAGGAGCGTGGGATTCATAAGGATATAAGAACTAGGAGCAGGAGTCGGCCATTCGGCCCCTCGAGCCTGCTCCGCCATTTAATACGATCATGGCTGATCTGATCATGGACTCAGCTCCACTTCCCTGCCCGCTCCCCATAACCCCTTATCGGTTAAAAAACTGTCTATTTCTGCATCAAATTTATTCAATGTCCCGGCTTCCACAGCTCTCTGAGGCAATGAATTTCACAGATCCATAACCCTCTGAGAGAAGAAATTCCTCCTCATCTCAGTTTTAAATGGGCGGCCCCTTATTCTAAGATCATGCCCCCTAGTTCTAGTCTCCCCCATCAGTGGAAACATCCTCTCTGCATCCACCTTGTCAAGCCCCCTCATAATCTTATACGTTCACCTCTCATTCTTCTGAACTCCAATGAGTAGAGACCCAACCTACTCAACCTTTCCTCATAAGTCAACCCCCTCATCCCCGGAATCAACCGAGTGAACCTTCTCTGAACTGCCTCCAAAGCAAGTATATCCTTTCATAAATATGGAAACCAAAACTGCACGCAGTACTCCAGGTGTGGCCTCACCAATACCCTGTATAACTGTAGCAAGACTTCCCTGCTTTTATACTCCATCCCCTTTGCAATAAAGGCCAAGATACCATTGGCCTTCCTGACACTCGCTGCAGCTGCATACTATCCTTTTGTGTTTCATTCCGGTGGGGAGGCCTTTTCTTCCCGCACGGCGGAGCGGGCTCGCATCCTCCAGGTTCCCACGTGGAAGCTGCAGTCACATGTGACTGCTCAGCCAATCAGGGTACAGTATTCCACAGCTTTCTCATTAATAGCAACGGGAACTCCGTATCTACGAGTTCTCGTTGCTATAGAAACATAGAAACATAGAAAATAGGTGCAGGAGTAGGCCATTCGGCCCTTCGAGCCTGCACCGCCATTCAATGAGTTCATGGCTGAACATGAAACTTCAGTACCCCATTCCTGCTTTCTCGCCATACCCCTTGATCCCCCGAGTAGTAAGGACTACATCTAACTCCTTTTTGAATATATTTAGTGAATTGGCCTCAACTACTTTCTGTGGTAGAGAATTCCACAGGTTCACCACTCTCTGGGTGAAGAAGTTTCTCCTCATCTCGGTCCTAAATGGCTTACCCCTTATCCTTAGACTGTGACCCCTGGTTCTGGATTTCCCCAACATTGGGAACATTCTTCCTGCATCTAACCTGTCTAAACCCGTCAGAATTTTAAACGTTTCTATGAGATCCCCTCTCATTCTTCTGAACTCCAGTGAATACAAACCCAGTTGATCCAGTCTTTCTTGATAGGTCAGTCCCGCCATCCCGGGAATCAGTCTGGTGAACCTTCGCTGCACTCCCTCAATAGCAAGAATGTCCTCCCTCAAGTTAGGAGACCAAAACTATTAATGAGAAAAAAAAACAAACACACTAAATACATATAATAAAAAATAGAAAACACACCTCACTTAATTAAAATTAATTAAAATTAAAGTTAATAAATATCTGAGAGAAAAAAGTTTTCCCGAGTTTTTTTATAAAGTTTTTAAAATTATAGTTAAAAATAAATGGCAGGGTTTCCAAAAATAATATGTTTTTTAAATTAAATTAAATTATATTTTTGATATGTTTTTAAACTCTTACGCCTGTAACAGTAGGCTATGCTCCTGATTTTATCAGGCGCAAGAGTTTTGAGGACATTTGCCGGGCAAGATGTGGGTAAATCCCGCAATTTTGCCCGTGCAAATGTCTTTGCTCCCGAGATGCGATGGATCTGTCGGGCTCCAGCTTGACAGGTCAGAAAAGCCGATTTTCAGCCCATGCGCATTGTGCACTGAAAACCAGCTTTTGTGATGCCTTCCCGGGTCCGTACACGCTCTGTACACACCCCGTACACACCCTGTACGCACTCCGTACACACTTTGTACACGCCCCGTGCACACCCTGTACACACTCCGTACACACCCCGTACACACTCTGTACACACCCTGTATGCACTCCGTACACACTCTGTGCACACCCTGTACACACCCCGTACACACAATGTACACACCATGTACGCACTCCGTACACACTCTGTACACACCCTGTACGCACTCCGTACACACTCTGTACACACCCTGTACGCACTCCGTACACACCCCGTGCACATCCTGTACACACTCGAAACACACCCCATACACACTCTGTACACTCTCTGTACACAACCCGTACACACTCCGTACACACCCCGTACACACACACTGTATACACTCTGTACACACACCGTACACACTCTGTACACACCCCGTGCACAGCCTGTACACACTCCATACACACCCCGTACACACTCTGTACACACACCGTACACACTCTGTACATACCCTGTACGCACTCCGTACACACTCTGTACACACCCTGTACGCACTCCGTACACACTCTGTACACACCCCGTGCACATCCTGTACGCACTCTGTACACACTCTATACACACCCCGTACACACTCTGTACACTCTCTGTACACACCCCGTACACACTCCGTACACACCCCGTACACACCCCGTACACACTCTGTAGACACCCCGTGCACACCCCGTACACACACCGTATACACTCTGTACACACACCGTACACACTCTGTACACACCCCGTGCACAGCCTGTACACACTCCGTACACACCCCGTACACACTCTGTACACACACCGTACACACTCTGTACACACACCGTACACACTCTGTACACACCCCGTACACACTCTGTACACACCCCGTGCACACCCTGTACATACTCCGTACACACTCCATACACACCCCGTACACACTCTGTACACACCCCGTACACACGCCGTACACACGCCGTACACATCCCATACACACCCCGTACGGACCCGGGGGAGGCCGGGATTTCAGCGCCAATATTTTCAATGCTGTCCTTTGCCTGAAAAACGAGGTAATGACAGCACTTCCGTCTGGCACCAATGGGTGCCTTAGAGAGGCTGCTGAGGACCATCGGAACACTGTAGAATGCTTGGAATTCCAGATCCGATTCGCTGCACAACATTATCCGTTGGCAGAACTCAGCCAGGTCCAGAATAAGAGGACCTGCCAGCAAGGAAGCCTCACAGGTGTTATGGAGGACGATGGTGTTGGGGCCGACTTTCGATTAAGAAAAAAAAAATCGAGTACAGGTTGAACCTCCATTATCAGGACCTTCGGAACCTGCCCTGTTCCGGATAAGGGATTTTTTCCGGAAGAGGGGTGGTCACGTTAAATTGGATGGTACAGGTACTGAGCAAGGGGATGCCAGGGCTGGCTGGCTTGGGGCTGGGAGTGCGGCAGAGAGATCATTGGGGTGGCGGGGGAGGGGCCGGTAGATCACGAGGTCAGGCCAGCGATTGCGGGAGTCGGCAGCGAGGAAGGACTTCAATTTGTTCATGTCGGAGTTCTGCGCATGCGCCACCCGGTGACCGGGAATGGTTCTGGACGAGGGTGTTTCCGGATAAGGGAGTTCTGGATAAGGGAAGTTCAACCTGTAGCTGAATTCCACCACTGAACTTGTGTGTGCGAAAGAGAGAGGTCCCTTACAGCTAGCCCCATTAATCCACCCCGCCCCCGCAAAAAGCCCCAACGTGGTCACAAAACGGACCGCCAGAACTCAAGTATCACCAGTACGGAGGTGCGGCAAATCTTTTTGTGGTGGAGGAGCAGCGAGAGATCAGGGCGGAGGAGCGGCGAGAGATCGGGGGCGGAGGAGCGGCGAGAGATCGGGGCGGAGGAGCGGCGAGGGATCGGGGCGGAGGAGCGGCGAGAGATCGCGGCGGAGGAGCGGCGAGAGATCGGGGCGGAGGAGCGGCGAGAGATCGGGGCGGAGGAGCGGCGAGAGATCGGGGCGGAGGAGCGGCGAGAGATCGGGGCGGAGGAGCGGCGAGAGATCGGGGCGGAGGAGCGGCGAGGGATCGGGGCGGAGGAGCGGCGAGAGATCGGGGCGGAGGAGCGGCGAGAGATCGCGGCGGAGGAGCGGCGAGAGATCGGGGCGGAGATGTGGCAAATGAGGGGCCCAGAAGAGCCAAGGGCCCAGGGGCAGCACGGGCCCAGCCCACACTGTGCGATATGTGCACTCAGCTCCACTTCCCTGCCCGCTCCCCATAACCCCTTATCGGTTAAAAAACTGTCTATTTCTGCATCAAATTTATTCAATGTCCCAGCTTCCACAGCTCTCTGAGGCAGTGAATTCCACAGATTTACAACCCTCTGAGAGAAGAAATTCCTCCTCATCTCAGTTTTAAATGGGCGGCCCCTTATTCTAAGACCATGCCCCCTAGTTCTAGTCTCCCCCATCAGTGGAAACATCCTCTCTGCATCCACCTTGTCTTATACCTCATAATCTTATACCTTTCCATAAGATCACCTTAATGAGTAGAGGCCCAACCTCCTCAACCTTTCCTCATAAGTCAACACCCTCATCCCCGGAATCAACCGAGTGAACCTTCTCTGAACTGCCTCTAAAGCATGTATATCCTTTCGTAAATATGGAGACCAAAACTGCAGTGCTCCAGGTGTGGCCTCACCAATACCCTGTATAACTGTAGCAAGACTACCCTGCTTTTATACTCCATCCCCTGCCATCGATCGGTCTGGAGTCCGGAGTCCGGATTCTGGAACATTCCGCATTCCGGATTCTCGACGCTGCACCTGTATTACATTACAGCGATCGTTTGCAATAAAAATCACCAGGGGGTTTTGCTGTGTTTTGCTCAGACATGATTCAGACCAGCAAACTCGCTCAAAGATATTGGAGAATCTGCCGCACTACATCCCCGCCGTTGGCCTATTGGGTAAGGACAACATTCAGTCCACGACCAAACCCACACACACCAGGTCGGAAGGCGGCCTGTGGGAAAGAACAAGGACAGAAGATACTTGCAGTTTGAACACGTCAGCCGTGGCTCAGTGGGCAGCACTCTCTCTCTCTCTCTCTCTCGCCCCTGAGACAGAATTTGTGGGTTCGAGTCCCACCCCAGAGACTCCAGCACACAATCCAAACCGACACTCCCAGCGCCAGTGCTGAGGGAGCGCCGCACTCTGTCGGAGGAGCAGTACTGAGGGAGTGCCGCACTGTCGGAGGGGCAGTACTGAGGGAGCGCCGCACTGTCGGAGGGGCAGTACTGAGGGAGTGCCGCACTGTCGGAGGGGCAGTACTGAGGGAGTGCCGCACTGTCGGAGGAGCAGTACTGAGGGAGTGCCGCACTGTCGGAGGGGCAGTACTGAGGGAGCGCCGCACTGTCGGAGGGGCAGTACTGAGGGAGTGCCGCACTGTCGGAGGGGCAGTACTGAGGGAGTGCCGCACTGTCGGAGGAGCAGTACTGAGGGAGTGCCGCACTGTCGGAGGGGCAGTACTGAGGGAGTGCCGCACTGTCGGAGGAGCAGTACTGAGGGAGCGCCGCACTGTCGGAGGGGCGGTACTGAGGGAGAGCCGCACTGTCGGAGGGGTGGTACTCAGGGAGTGCCGCACTGTCGGAGGGGCAGTACTGAGGGAGCGCCGCACTGTCGGAGGAGCAGTACTGAGGGAGTGCCGCACTGTCGGAGGGGCGGTACTGAGGGAGTGCCGCACTGTCGGAGGGGCAGTACTGAGGGAGCGCCCCACTCGCTGTCGGAGGAGCAGTACTGAGGGAGCGCCGCACTCGCTGTCGGAGGAGCAGTACTGAGGGAGTGCCGCACTGTCAGAGGGACAGTACTGAGGGAGCGCCGCACTGTCGGAGGGCCAGTACTGAGGGAGCGCCGTACTGCGCTGTCGGAGGGGCAGTACTGAGGGAGCGCCGCACTGTCGGAGGGCCAGTACTGAGGGAGCGCCGTACTGCGCTGTCGGAGGGGCAGTACTGAGGGAGCGCCGGACTGTCGGAGGGACAGTACTGAGGGAGCGCCACACTGTCGGAGGGGCAGTACTGAGGGTGCGCTGTCGGAGGGGCAGTACTGAGGGAGCGCCACACTGTCGGAGGGGCAGTACTGAGGGTGCGCTGTCGGAGGGGCAGTACTGACGGAGTGTCGGAGGGACAGTACTGAGGGAGCGCCGCACTGTCGGAGGGGCAGCACTGAGGGAGCGCCGCACTGTCGGAGGGGCAGTACTGAGGGAGCGCCGCACTGTTGGAGGGGCAATACTGAGGGAGCGCCGCACTGTCGGAGGGGCAATACTGAGGGAGCGCCGCACTGTCGGAGGGGCAGTACTGAGGGAGCGCCGCACTGTCGGAGGGGCAGTACTGAGGAGCGCCACACTGTCGGAGGGGCAGTACTGAGGGAGCGCCGCACTGTCGGAGGGGCAGTACTGAGGGAGCGCCGCACTGTCGGAACTGCCTGTCATCAGTTATTTATGTCCACGGTGTTCAAGTTGCTTTAGCTGTTGTTCCTTGGAATGAATCCTTCAATTCTAACATCAGTCTGAAGAGGATTTTTGGTCTCAGGTTATTTCTTCCAATGCATGATTTCTTGGGGAAGGGCAGGAGAAAGGGTTGGCAGCTGCTGCCCCGATGTGTGAGCAGGATTAGGGTGTTGGATGGGTCTGGGCTTTGTCGAGAGGGAGGAGCTGTTTGAAAATATGAAACTTCTGTAACATCGCCCGTCTCCGTCCCCTGCTTCAGCTCATCTGCTGCTGAATCCCTCATCCGTGCCTTTGTTACCTCCAGACTTGACTATTCCAACGCACTCCTGGCTCGCCTCTCACATTCTACCCGACGTAAACTAGAGGTGATCCAAAACTCGGCTGCCCCGTGTCCTAACTCGCACCGAGTCCCGCTCACCCATCACCCCCTGTGCTCGCTGCCCCGTGTCCTAACTCGCACCGAGTCCCGCTCACCCATCACCCCCTGTGCTCGCTGCCCCCCGTGTCCTAACTTGCACCGAGTCCCGCTCACCCATCACCCGCTGTGCTCGCTGCCCCGTGTCCTAACTTGCACCGAGTCCCGCTCACCCATCACCCCCTGTGCTCACCGACCTACATTGGCTCCCGGTTAAGCAACACCTCGATTTCAAAATTCTCATCCTTGTTTACAAATCCCTCCATGGCCCTCGCTGCCTCCCTATCTCTGTAACCTCCTCCAGCCCCTACACCCCTCCCTATCTCTGTAATCTCCTCCAGCCCCACAACCGCCCCGAGATGTCTGCGCTCCTCTAATTCTACCCTCCTGACCATCCCTGATTATAATCGTTCCACCATCGGTGGCCGTGCCTTCAGCTGTCTGGGCCCCAAGCTCTGGAACTCCCTCCCTAAACCTCTCCGCCTCTCTCCCTCTCTTTCCTCCTTTAAAACGCTTCTTAAAATCTACCTCTTTGATCAATCTTTTTGTCATCTGCCGTCATTTCTTCTTATGTGGCTCGGTGTCAAGTTAATCTGTTTTGCCTTATAACACTGCTGTGAAGCGCCTTGGGATATTTTACTACGTTAAAGGCACTATATAAATACAAGTGGTTGTTGTTATGGCCTGGTCAAGTGTACTGACTCTGAGTACATGTCTCATTCCTCAGGTATAAATGGTACATTCCTGTAACCTGGCAGAAGAACAACAGTATTCAGAAGACATTCTGGATCAATAAAACCAAGGGTACGCAAGCCTTCTTTCTCCCACGGTGTTTGCACGGATTGCGAAAGAATTATTTTGCTGCCAGAACTACTTTCAACTGCTCCTGGATATGTGAATCAGAGCCTCCCCCAGTTCCTGCCTGGCAAAAGTGGGACAGTGTAGAGGGAGCTTTACTCTGTATCTAACCCCGTGCTGTATCTGCCCTGGGAGTGTTTGATGGGACAGTGTAGAGGGAGCTTTACTCTGTATCTAATCCGTGCTGCACCTGCCCTGGGAATGTGTGATGGGACAGTGTAGAGGGAGCTTTACTCTGTATCTAACCCCGTGCTGTACCTGCCCTGGGAGTGTTTGATGGGACAGTGTCGAGGGAGCTTTACTCTGTATCTAACCCCGTGCTATATCTGCCCTGGGAGTGTTTGATGGGACAGTGTAGAGGGAGCTTTACTCTGTATCTAACCCCGTGCTGTACCTGCCCTGGGAATGTTTGATTGGACAGTGTAGAGGGAGCTTTACTCTGTATCTAACCCCGTGTTGTACCTGCCCTGGGAGTGTTTGATGGGACAGTGTAGAGGGAGCTTTACTCTGTATCTAACCCCGTGCTGTACCTGCCCTGGGAGTGTTTAATGGGACAGTGTAGAGGGAGCTTTACTCTGTATCTAACCCCCTGTACCTGCCCTGGGAGTGTTTGATGGGACAGTGTAGAGGGAGCTTTACTCTGTATCTAACCCCGTGTTGTACCTGCCCTTGGAGTGTTTGATGGGACAGTGTAGAGGGAGCTTTACTCTGTATCTAACCCCATGCTGTACCTCCCCTGGGAGTGTTTGATGGGACAGTGTAGAGGGATCTTTACTCTGTATCTAACCCCGTGCTGTACCTGCCCTGGGAGTGTTTGATGGGACAGTGTAGAGGGATCTTTACTCTGTATCAACCCCGTGCTGTACCTGCCCTGGGAGTGTTTGATGGGGACAGTGCAGAGGGAGCTTTATTCTGTATCTAACCCCGTGCTGTACCTGCCCTGGGAGTGTTTGATGGGACAGTGTAGAGGGAGCTTTACTCTGTCTCTAACCCCGTGCTGTACCTGCCCTGGGAGTGTTTGATGGGACAATGTAGAGGGAGCTTTACTCTGTATCTAACCCCCTGTACCTGCCCTGGGAGTGTTTGATGGGACAGTGTAGAGGGAGCTTTACTCTGTATCTAACCCCGTGTTGGACCTGCCCTGGGAGTGTTTGATGGGACAAGTGTAGAGGGAGCTTTACTCTGTATCTAACCCCGTGTTGTATCTGCCCTGGGAGTGTTTGATGGGACAGTGTAGAGGGAGCTTTACTCTGTATCTAACCCCGTGCTGTACCTGCCCTGGGAGTGTTTGATGGGACAGTGTAGAGGGAGCTTTACTCTGTATCTAAGCTCGTGCTGTACCTGCCCTGGGAGTGTTTGATGGGACGGTGTAGCGGGACAGACCCTGTGGTCCTCTTTGCTGACCCCACTATTTGACATTTTCCCAGAGGTGATCGTAGGCGAGATGGAGGTGAACGATCAGACCTGGATTTTAGCAAACGTTAATGCCGTCGGCATTTTCAGGGTTAATTACGATGACGAGAACTGGGACAAACTGCTAATCTTGCTGATGAAGAACCGAGATGTAAGTGGGTGATCGACCTCGGGGTCGGGGGGGCGTCAGAGGTTAGAGGGTTGTATGGGTCTGGAGGATCGGGGGGGGTCAGAGGTTCGAGGGTTGTGTGGGTCTGGAGGATCGGGTGGGTCAGAGGTTCGAAGGTTGTGTGGGTCTGGAGGATCGGGGGTGTCAGAGGTTCGAGGGTTGTGTGGGTCTGGAGGATCGGGGGGGTCAGAGGATTGTGTAAGTCTGGAGGTTCGGGGTCGGGTTCTGAGGTTGGAGGGTTGTGTGTGTCTGGAGGGTCAGGGGTCGGGGTCAGGGTTGGAGGGTTACGGGGGTCAGGAGGGTTACAGGGGTCTGAGGGTCAGGGGTTGGAGGGTGCTGCGAGTCTGGAGGGTTGGGTTCAGGGTTCAGGGATTGGAGGGCTGTGTGGGTCTGGAGTGTCAGGGGTCAGGGGTTGGGGGGTTGCGGGGGCCAGAGGGAACGTAGTCAGGTATGTGATTTATTTTCTCCCTCACCCCTCTATTCTGGGTAGTGCTGATGTTTTCTGGGGGAAGGTTCCACAGGGAATCAATCGCCTTCCAATACCTCACCTTAAGAACATAAGAAATAGGAGCAGGTGTCGGCATTTGGCCCCTCGAGCCTGCTCCGCCATTCAATGAGATCATGGCTGATCTACCTCAACTCCACTTTCCCGCCTGATCCCCATATCCCTCGATTCCCCCAGAGGCCAAAAATCTATCGATCTCAGCCTTGAATATACTCAACGGCTGAGCCTCCACAGTCCTCTGGGGCACAGAATTCCAAAGATTCACCACCCTGAGTGAAGAAATTCCTCCTCATCTCAGTCCTAAATGGCCGACCCCTTATCCTGAGACTGTGACCCCTGGTTCTAGACTCCCCAGCCCGGGGGAAACATCCTCCCTGCATCTACCCTCAGCATCAATGCAGTCACTTCTCATTCTTCTAAACTCCAGAGTATAGGCCCATTCTACTCATTCTCTCTTCATAAGACATCCCTCTCATCCCAGGAATCAATCTAGTGAACATTTGTTGTACCGTCTCCATTACAAGTATATCCTTCCTTCGATAAGGAGACCAAAACTGTGCACAGTACTCCAGGTGTGGTCTCACCAAGGCCCTGTACAATTGTAGCAAGACTTCCTTACTCTTATACTCCAACCCCCTTATAGCTTGCTGTACCTGCATGCTCGCTTTCTGTGTTTCTTGCACAAGGACACCCAAATCTCTCTGAACACCAACATTTAAAAGTTTCTCACCATTTAAAAAGTATTCTGTTTTTCTATTCTTGCTATCAAAGTGAATAACCTCAGATTTCCCCACATTATAATCCTTCCGCCACCTTACTGCCCACGCACGTAGTCTACCTATATCCCTGGGCAGACGCTCTGTGTTCTCACAGCTTACTGTCCCACCTAGCTTTGTATCGTCAGCAAACTTGGATACATTACACTCGGTCCCTTCATCTAGCTCATTAATATAGATTGTAAATAGCTGGGGCCCCAGCACTGATCCCTGCGGCACCCCACTAGTTACAGCCTGCCAACCTGAAAAAGATCCGTTTAACCTACTCTCTGTTTTCTGTCCGCTACCCAATGCTCTATCCATGCTAATACATTATCCCCAATCCCATGAGCCCTTATCTTGTGTAATAACTTTTTATATGGCACCTTATCGAATGCCCTTTGGAAATCCAAATATACTACATCCTGTAAGGTCCGTACTCTACAGTATGAAACCACACGAGGCACATTCTGGGGACAAGGTCACTCTGTGACTTTAACTCTTTATTCACAGGACTCCAAAAACGATGACCCTGCATGGGACCTCCCTCTTTATACCTGTGTGATCAGGTAAGGAGTGTCTCCCAGAAGTTCACCCCTTGTGGTCAAGGTGTGCATCTAGGTTGAGTGTATACAGTAATACAGTGGTGTTACGAGATACACACAGTAACACCACAGACATCACCTCCCCCCCCTCAAAGTCTTATTGGGATCATAGGTTTAGTCTTTCAGGTGGTCTACGCTCCCTCGTGGAGCGCCGCAGTTGGGGCTCTGGTTGTTGGACACTGACGTGAGTGTCTGTCACCCGTGGTGATTCCGGCCTGTCCGGGCTGACTGCAGGGACTGTGCATTCTTCTGATTGCTCTTGTTGCCCGTTCACTGGCGGTGTTATAAGCTCCATTTCATGGTCTTCTTCAGGTTCCTCCAGGTCGATGCTGAACCTTTTTTTAACTTGGTCCAGATCCTTACGGCATATCTGACCATTGTTGAGTTTTACCACAATGACCCTATTTCCCTCTTTGTCAATTACAGTGCCCTCAAGCCATTTGGACGCCATGGCGTGATTGAGGACGAATACAGGATCATTTATTTCTATACATCTCCCCCTCAAATTACGTTCATGGTACTCGTTTTGTGACTTGCGCTTGCTCTCAACTATGTCGGTCAGGACTGGGTGAATGAGGGACAACCGAGTTTTGAGTGTCCGTTTCATTAGTTGCTCTGCGGGCGGGACCCCCGTGAGCGAGTGCGGTCGGGACCTATAGGCCAGCAGGAGACGCGATAGGCGGCATTGTAGGGAGGGTCCTTGAATCCTGAGCATACCTTGCTTAATGATTTGGACCACACATTCCGCCTGGCCATTGGAGGCCGGCTTGAACGGCGCAGTCCTGACGTGGTTGATGCCATTGTCCGACATAAACTCTCAGAATTCATAGCTTGTGAAACATGGGCCATTATCACTAACCAGGATGTCCGGCAAGCCATGGGTTGCAAAGATCGCACGTAGGCTTTCCACAGTGATGGATGATGTGCATGAATTCAGAATGATGCACTCGATCCATTTCGAGTACGCATCTACCACGATAAGGAACATCTTACCCATGAACGGGCCCGCGTAGTCAACATGAATGCGTGACCATGGCCTGGTGGGCCAGGGCCACGGGCTGAGCGGGGCCTCCCTGGGGGCATTACCCAGCTGGGCACACGTCGTGCACCTGCGAACACAGTGTTCCAGGTCTGAATCAATTCCAGGCCACCAAACGTGTGACCGGGCAATGGCCTTCATCAGCACAATGCCTGGGTGCTCGCTGTGGAGTTCCCTGATGAATGCCTCCCTGCCCTCCTGGGGCATAACTACCCGGCTGCCCCATAGTAGGCAGTCGGCTTGGATGGAGAGCTCATCCATCTGTCTGTGGAACGGTCTGACCGCCTCAGGGCATGCTCTGTGTGCAGGCGCCCAATCCCCAGTCAGAACACATTTCTTAATCAGGGATAGGAGGGGATCTCTGTTTGTCCAGATTTTGATCTGGTGGGCTGTGATGGGGGAGCCTGCGCTGTCAAAGGCATCGACAGCCATGACCATCTCAGCGCTTTGCTCCGCTGCCCCCTCAGTGGAGGCCAGTGGAAGCCTGTTGAGCGCGTCAGCGCAATTTTCAGTGCCGGGCCGGTGCCGGATGGAGTAGTGATAAGCAGCCAGCGTGAGAGCCCATCGCTGTATGCGGGCTGATGCGTTGGCAGTGATAGCCTTGCTGTCTGACAACAAGGATGTTAATGGCTTGTGGTCCATCTCTAATGCAAACTTCCTACCAAAGAGGTACTGATGCATTTTTTTTACACCATAGACACATGCAAGCGCTTCCTTCTCGATCATCCCATATCCCCGTTCTGCTTGAGAGAGCGACCTGGAGGCATAAGCCACAGGTTGTAGTTGACCCTCAGCATTGCCCTGCTGCAACATGCACCCAACCCCATAGGACGATGCATCACATGTCAGAACCAATTTTTTACAGGGGTCGTACAGAGCCAACAAATTGTTTGAACAAAGTAGGTTTCGCGCCCGATCAAAAGCCCATTCCTGACAGTCCCCCCAAAACCAATCGCAACCCTTACGCAGGAGCACGTGTAGCGGCTCCAACAACGTGCTCAAGTTCGGCAGAAAGTTCCCGAAATAGTTCAAAAGTCCCAGGAATGAACGCAATTCCGATGTGTTGCAGGGCCTGGGTGCTCGTCGAATCGCCTCTGTTTTGGATTCGGTGAGCCGAATCCCATCTGCAACAACCCTCCTGCCCAGAAACTCAACCTCAGGAGCTAAAAACACACATTTAGACTTCTTGAGTCGCAGGCCTACCCGGTCCAGTCGGCGTAGCACCTCCTCCAGGTTGTGGAGGTGTTCCTCGGTGTCTCGACCCGTGATGAGGATGTCGTCCTGGAATACGATTGTTCCAGGTAAGGATTTGAGCAGGCTTTCCATGTTTCGTTGAAAAATCGCGGCCGCTGATCGAATGCCAAACTTGCACCTGTTATAAACGAACAGTCCCTTGTGCGTGGTGATGGTGGTCAGTAGTTTAGATTCGTTGGCCAGTTCCTGGGTCATATAAGCTGAAGTAAGATCCAACTTAGTGAACAGCTTGCCGCCTGCCAGCGTGGCGAAGAGGTTCTCTGCTCTCGGGAGGGGGTATTGATCTTGTAGGGACACCCGATTGATGGTGGCCTTGTAGTCGCCACAGATCCTGACAGAGCCACCTGCTTTTAGGACAAGAACGATGGGGCTCGCCCAGTCACTGAATTCAACAGGCGAGATGATGTCCTCTCTCAACAGCCGGTCTAATTCGCTCTGGATCTTATCCCGCATCACATACGGCACCGCTCTGGCTTTGTGGTGCACTGGCCTGGCGTCCGGGGTGATGTGTATCACTACTTTAGTGCCTTTGAAAGTCCTGACGCCAGGTTGGAATAGTGAATCGAATTGTTGTCAGACTTGTGAGCACGAACTTCGCTCCACAGATGACATTGCGTGAACATCCCCCCATTTCCAGTTCATCTCGGCTAACCGGCTCCTCCCCAACAGTGCGGGACCATTGCCCGGGTCAATCCAGAGCGGCAGCCGATTCACTAACCCATTGTGTGTGACAGCCAACATTGCACTGCCTAGCGCCGGAATGATTTCTTTAGTGTAAGTCCGTAATTGTGTCTCAATACGTGCTAATTTGGGTCTATTGGCTTTAAGTGGCCATAGCTTCTCAAATTGCTGAACGCCCATGAGTGACTGGCTGGCTCCAGTGTCCAGCTCCATGCGTACTGGGATACCGTTTACTAAAACCCTCATCATCATTGGTGCCGTTTTGGTGTATGAACTGTGAATATTCGCCACATGGACCCGCTGAACCTCGGCGTCCATCGATTTGCCCCAAAAGTCATCCTGCCTCAAAGAACCCTCTTCTGGTTCATCCGCCTCATATATTAGTCTGGTTGCAGACTTCCTGCACTTTCGAGCTAAGTGGCCACTGAGATTGCAGTTCCTGCAAACAAACTGTTGAAATCTGCAAGATCTAGCTGAGTGTTTCCCCACACCTCCAGCATGAGTTAAAATTTCCATTGTTGGGAACATAGGGACTATGGCCAGGCATTCCGTGCTGACTGTCCCTTTGACTGCTCTTAAGTACCCTATTGGTGGGTGTCAATGGCCCCATCCCGGGCCACATTGTCCACTGTGATGGCGTGAATGTCCGTTCAGCCTGCCATTGTCTCTGTTGAAGTCCTACTCTGGGGTCTATTGCTGCCTGGGGAGTGTCGGACTGCCCCTGCCTGCCTGCAGGACTCTGAGTTGCATTGATGATGTTGACTCCCTGATCTATCGCCGCGTTAGAGGCAGAATTGCCGCGTATATTATTTTCGTCTCTTCCTCCCACGCCATGAAAGTTTGAGCCATCAACGCTGCCGCTTCCAAGGTCAAATCCTTGGTCTCAATTAATTTGCGGAAAATTCCCGCGTGACCGATGCCCTCGATAAAGAAGTTCCTTAGCATCTCCCCCCTGCAGGCGTCTGTGAACTTACAGAGGCTGGCCAAACGCCAGAGGTCCACCACAAGTCCGGTATGCTCTGTCCTTCCCGACGTCGGTGGGTGTAGAATCTGTGTCGGGCCATATGTACGCTGCTCACTGGTTTGAGGTGCTCTCCGATCAATTTGCTAAGTTCTTCAAAGGTTTTGTCCGCCGGCTTTTCGGGTGCCAGTAAGTCCTTCATGAGCGCGTAAGTCTTTGGTCTGCAGCTGGTCAAAAGATGAGCCCTTCGCTTGTCGGCCGCTGCATCCCCCAGACATTCTTTAGTAACGAAGCTTTGCTGAAGCCTCTCGACAAAATCGTCCCAGTCTTCCCCAACACAGTTCCGTTCCTCTGTGCTACCGGTGGCCATTCTTGTGGGTCGTGAATTCCCGTTTCTCGTCGCCAATGTAAGGTCCTTACTCCACAGTATGAAACCACACGAGGCACATTCTGGGGACAAGGTCACTCTGTGACCTTAACTCTTTATTCACAGGACTCCAAAAGCGATGACCCTGCGTGGGACCTCCCTCTATATACCTGTGTGATCAGGTAAGGAGTGTCTCCCACAAGTTCACCCCTTGTGGTCAAGGTGTGCATCTAGGTTGAGTGTACACAGTAATACAGTGGTGTTATATTGTGGTTACATACATGACACATCCACTGCTTTCCCTTTATCTACCCTGTTGGTTGCATCCTCAAATAGCCCTAATAAATTTGTCAAACACGATTTCCTTTTCATAAAACCATGTTGACTCTGCCTAATCATGTTATGATTTTCTAAATGCACTTCCTTAACAACGGATTCCAGCATTTTCCCGACGACT
This sequence comes from Pristiophorus japonicus, assembly GCF_044704955.1. Taxonomy (NCBI): domain Eukaryota; kingdom Metazoa; phylum Chordata; class Chondrichthyes; family Pristiophoridae; genus Pristiophorus; species Pristiophorus japonicus. Next base: position 528,842 of record NW_027254347.1, read on the forward strand.
GATGTCAGGCTAATTGTTCCAGGTAGTTTCCTGTTTTCTCTCTCCCTCCTTTCTTGAAAAGCAGTGTTACATTTGCGACCTTCCAATCCACTGGGACCGTTCTCGAATCTAGGGAATTTTGAAAGATCAAATCCAATGCATCCACTATCTCTTAGAACCCTAGGATGTAGGCCACTAGGTCCAGGGCATTTGTCGGCTTTTAGTCCCATTAGTTTCCCTAGTACTTTTTCTCTGCTTATATTAATTACATTAAGTTCCTCACCCTCATTAGACCCTTGGTTCCCCACCATTTTAGGTATGCTTTTTGCATCTTCTATTGTGAAGACAGATACAAACTATTTGTTTAACGTTTCTGCCATTCACTAATTTCCCATAATAATTTCTCCTGTCTCAGCCTCTAAGGGACCAATGTTTACTGTTGATGCTCTCTTCCTTTTTACATACAATCTGTTTTTTTATATTTTTCTCTCATATTTTTTCCTTTTTGTATCAATTTTTTGGTCATCTTTTGCTGGTTTCTGAAACTCTCCCAATCCTCAGGTTTACTACTAGTCTTCACAACATTATAATCTTCTTCTTTCAGTATAATGCCATCCTTAACTTTTTTAGTCACAGTTGGATCACTTTTCCTGTGAAGTTTTTGTTTCTCAATGGAGTGTATTTTCGTTGAGAATTATGAAATATTTCTTTAAATGCTAGCCACTGCTTATCTACTGCCATACCATAAGAAATAGGAGCAGGAGTCGGCCATTTGGCCCCTCGAGCCTGCTCCGCCATTTAATAAGATCATGGCTGATCTGATCATGGACTAAGCTCCACTTCCCCGCCTGCTCCCCATAACCCTTCACTGCCTTATCGTTTAAAAGTCTTTCTATCTCCGCCTTAAATATATTCAATGTCCCAACCTCCACAGCTCCCTGGGGCAGAGAATTCCACAGATTTACAACCCTCTGAGAGAAGAAATTCCTCCTCATTTTCATTTTAAATGGGTGGCCCCTTATTCTAGTGTTAGTTTCCCCTATGAGTGGAAATATCCACTCTGCATCCACCTTGTCGAGCCCCCTCATTATCTTATATGTTTCGATAAGATCACTTCATTCTTCTGAATTCCAATGAGTAGAGGCTCAACCTACTCAATCTATCTTTATAAGTCAACCCCCTCATCTCCGGAATCAACCGAGTGAACCTTCTCTGAACAGCCTCTAATGCAAATGTATCCTTTCGTAAATACAAAGACCAAAACTGCACGCAGCACTCCAGGTGTGGCCTCACCAATACCCTGCACAGTTGTAGCAGGACTTCCCTGCTTTTATACTCCATCCCCCTTGAAATAAAGGCCAAGATACCATTGGCCTTCCTGATCACTTGCTGTACCTGCATACTATCCTTTTGTGTGTCATGCACAAGGACCCCCAGGTCTCTCTGTACTGCAGCACTTTGTAATTTTTCTCCATTTAAATTGTCATTTGCTTTTCTATTTTTTCTGCCAAAGTGGATAACCTCACATTTTCCCACATTGTACCCCATCTGCCAGATGTTTGCCCACTTTGAACCTATTTGGCCCCAACTACCTTAGCCAACTCGTCCTTCATACCTATGTAATTGGTTTTATTTAAGTTTAAGGGGCCGAAATTGCCCCTCTCCCTGTTACCACTGCAAATCGACGGCCAGGCTGCGGAGTGGAGAGGCCACCATTCCGCTGATCGCCCAAGCGCCCTCCCAAGGTTTCCCAGCGGTGCCCCGATTCCCCCGCTGATCCGTGGTAAGCACATCATCACCGTGCGCACCACCGATCGAACCGCCCTCCCCCCCCCACCCCCGCCCCCGATAGTGACATCCCCCTCGGAAAACCTTCGGCCCGCTCGGCGGTGCCAAAACCTGTTCTTTCCCCGTGTGGTCCGGTGAGGCTGTGGCCTTCTGCAGCGGAGGTGCGGCTTCCGGTAACGGGGAGGGCGCAATGCCGCGGCCGCCATGTTTTTTTTTGGTCGGGCCGTCAATTACGCCGCCCCCCCCACATCCCTGGATTCAGCCAGGCCGCCAATAGGCAGCCTGGGCGCCCCCCTCTTGGGCCCGGCCCAAACCCTCCCAGTGGGCCGAAGTTTTAAGATCGCGGTGGCTCTCCCCTCTAAGCGAAGGGGAGTGCCGTGGTGATGGGGCGCCGTGGTGATGGGGCACCGTGATGACATCATCGCGGCGGTCACTCCGTACCACCCCCTAACTTCCGCCTCTCGGATGTAGTCACCGCGTCCCCCCATTAAGAGCGACTTCTGGATCCAAGGGGGAAAAAACAACAAACAGCTGAATGTCACGCAAGAGGCGACCTCAACCACACCTGCAGTAAAAACCATTGAAACAGGGAGGGAGCGGCCCATTTTGGGCAGGGGGGGAATTTCTGGCCCGAAGACTCTAATTTCAGACTTGGGCAAATCACTCAAACTTAATGCGAAATTCCATCATATTATGATCACTCTGCCCCACAGGATCCTTTACTATGAGATTGCTAATTAACGTGTCTCATTACACGATACAAGATCTCAAGTAGCCTGCTCCCTGGTTGGTTCCATGACGTATTATTCTAGGAAAGAACATAAGAAATAGGAGCAGGAGTCGGCCATTCGGCCCCTCAAGCCTGCTCCGCCATTCAATAAGATCATGGCCGATCTGATCATGGACTCAGCTCCACTTCCCCGCCCGCTCCCCATAACCCTTGACTCCCTTATCGCTCAAAAATCTGTCTATCTCCACCTTAAGTATATTCTATGACCCAGCCTCCACAGCTCTCTGGGGTACAGAATTCCATAGATTTACAACCCTCTGAGAGAAGAAATTCCTCCTCATCTCAGTTTTAAATGGGCGGCCCCTTATTCTGAGACTATGTCCCCCAGTTTTAGTTTCCCCTATGAGTGGAAACATCCTCTCTGCATCCACCTTGTCGAGCCCCCTCATTATCTTATATGTTCCAATAAGATCACCTCTCATTCTTCTGAACTCCAATGTGTATAAGCCAAACTTACTCAACCTTTCTTCATAAGTCAACCCCCTCATCTCCGGAATCAACATAGTCAATCTTCTCTGAACTGCCTCCAATGCAAGTATATCCTTCCTTAAATACGGAGACCAAAACTGTACGCAGTATTCCAGGTGTGGCCTCACCAAATTGTCCCGAATGCTCTCCATGAACTCGTCCTCCAAACTACCTTTCCGTCCAGTCTAGACCATGTATAGTAGACACCTCAAGTCGTTGGAGAAATACCACCAATGATGTTGCCACAAGATCCTACAAATCCCCTGGGAGGACAGACGCACCAACATTAGCAGCCTCGACCAGGCCAACATCCCCAGCATCGAAGCACTGACCACACTCGACCAGCTCCGCTGGATGGGCCACATTGTTCACATGCCCCCAGACACGAGACTCCCAAAGCAAGCGCTCTACTTGGAACTCCTTCACGCAAACGAGCCAAAGGTGGGCAGCAGAAACGTTACAAGGACACCCTCAAAGCCTCCCTGATAAAGTGCAACATCCCCACCGACACCTGGGAGTCCCTGGCCCAAAGACCAGTCCGCCCTAAGTGGAGGAAGTGCATCCGGGAGGGCGCTGAGCACCTCGAGTCTCGTTGCCTGAGAGCGTGCAGAAACCAAGCGCAGGCAGCAGAAGGAGCGTGCGGCAAACCAGTCCCACCCTCCCCTTCCCTCAACCGCTGTCTGTCCCACCTGTGACAGAGATTGTGGCTCTCGTATTGGACTGTTCAGCCACCTAAGGACTCATGTTAAGAGTGTAAGCAAGTCTTCCTCGATTCCGAGGGACTGCCTATGATGATGATGATGAAGATTAAAGTCACCCCCACGATTATTGAATGACCTTTGTTTCAAGCGCCGGCTATTTCTTGATGAGTATTTTGTCCCCTCCTCAGGAACAGCCTCCCAGCTCTGGGGGTTTCCTCCAGGTGGGCTGGGCTGAGGAGATGTCTCTGTGTGGGGCCTGGGCCATCCAACCCTTTCTGCTCTGGAGCTCCACTGAGAGCAGTGGCCCTGTAGACCTATCTCCCTCACTTTCCTCTTCCCTCCCTCCTCACTCCCTCTCTCCTCTTCCCTCCCACTCCCCCTCTCTCTCTCCGTCTCTCTTCTCGTCCCACTCCCGCTCTCGCCCTCCCTTTCCTCTTCCCACTTTCCCCCTCTCTCCCACCCTTTCCTCTTCCCTCCCTTTCCCTCCTGACCTCTCTCCCTCCCTCGCTCTCCTCTTCCCACTCCCTCTGCTCTTCCCTTTCCTAATCTCCCACTCCTTCGCTCTCTCTCCCTTTGCCTCCTTCCCCACCCTCCCACTCCCTCAGCACCAGCCTATCCTGAGGTCCTCTCTCCCTTTTCCTACCTCTCTTCCTCTATCTCTCTCCCACCCCCACCCTCCCTTTCCCTCTCTCATCCTCCCACTTCCCCCTCTCCCCTATCCCTCTCGCTTCCCTCTCAGCATCAGTCTATAGTAAAGACCTCTTTCACTCCCTCCATTCCTTTCTGACTCTTTCTCCCTTCCTCCTTCTCATCCTTTCTCCCACTCCTTCCCTCCCCGTCTCTGTCCTTCCTCATCGCTCCCTCCATCCCTCTCTCTCTCTCTCTCCCCTTCTCTCCATTCATCCCTCTCTCTCTCCCTGTCCCTCCATCCCTCCGCCTCTCCCTCCTTTCCTCTCTCTCTCTCCCTCCATCCCTCTCTCCCTCCTTCCACCAATCCCCCTCACTCCCCCACCCTTCTCCCTCCCTTCCTGTCGCTCCCTCCCCTCTCTCTTTCCCTCCCTCCCTCTCCCTCCCACGCACTCCCTCCATCCCTCTCTCTCCCTTCCTGTCGCTCCCTCCCCTCTCTCTCTCTCTCCCTCCCTCCCTTCCTCTCTTTCTTTCTCCCTCCCTCTCCCTCCATCCCTCCCTCCACCAATCCCCCTCGCTCCCCCCATCTCTCTCTCCCTCTCTCCCCTCTCTCTCCCTCCCTCTCTCTCTCCCTCCCACTCGCTCCCTCCCTCTCTCCCTCTATCACCTCCCTCCCTCCCCTCTCTATTGCATCCCTCCCTCCCTCCCCTCTCTCTCTCTATCGCCTCCCTCCCTATCGTGTCCCCCCCTCCCTCCCTATCGCCTCCCTCCCCTCCCCTCTCCCTCCCTCCCCTCTCTCTCTCTTTCGCGACCCTCCCTCTCTCCGCACCAGTCTCCCCTCAGTGCAGCCTGCTGCCCAAGCCTGGCCGGTGAGGCCCGCCTGAGGGATATCGGGAGGTCTATGCTACGTCTCACGCTGGAATTCTCTTCTTCGTCCCATCAGGCCATCCCAGTGATAAACCGGGCCCAGCTCATCGATGACGCCTTCAGCCTGGCACGGTAGGAGTGAGGGGAGAGGGCGGGCTGGGCCAATGCGCGCGGGAGGAGTGAATCCACCTGGAGGTGGGGCCTTCCCACACCACACAACCCCCGCACAAAGGCACCCGGGTGGCCAGGGCTGTGGGCCCAGACCCATGGGCCTGGCTTCCTAAACGTCCCTCCTGACAGGAGAGGGAGCTTCCTCGCGCTGTTGGTTGCTAGGGAGCCCAGCAAATGAGGTGCGGGTAAATTAAACCTTGCGCCGGACACTGGGACATACAATAGAACCAGCCCGAATTTGGCACGGCATTGGTGAACTGGTGCAGCTTACACCACAGGGCAACACTGGAGAATGAAGCAGAAATGTCAGTGGTGTCAGTATAGAGGGAGCTTTACTCTGTATCTAACCCCGTGCTGTACAGTGCAGCACTCCCTCAGTACTGCCCCTCCGACAGTGCAGTGCGGCACTCCCTCAGTACGGCGC